>NC_063447.1:1726989-1919085 GCF_020379485.1 Brassica napus
TCATAGGATTTCAGTATATTAGAACATTTACCGAAAAATTCAATATTTTCTAAGGAGGTTAACACATAAGATTTGAGAAAATTCAAAATATGAAAATCCATTCTTAATGCATAGTGCATCCTTCACTAACATATGATAAGGTCAAAGAGGTTTGGAATTTTGTTGTCTCTGTTTTCTCTAGAGAATAACGATTTTTATAGTGGTTAATCCACCAATTTAGAGAGTATTATGAAGTTTTACTAAATTAATTGACAAAAAATTAAAACGATGCCCCATGAACCATGAAAGAGAGTTAATATAAATTAATAAAATGTAGAATGTGTTTAGAAATTTTAAAAACAACACTAAAGATCATAGGCTTCAGTATATAGAACATTTACCGAAAAACTTCAATATTTTCTAGGGGTAACACATAGATTTTGAGAAAAAATTCAAAATATAAAATACTGTTTTAATGCATAGTTGCATCCTTCACTAACATATGATGAAGGTCAAAGAGGTTTGGAAACTTTTTGTCTCCGTTTTTCTAGAGAATAGCGATTTTATAGTGGTTAATCCACCAATTTAGGGAGTATTATGAAGTTTTACTAAATTAATTGACAAAAAAATTTAAAATGATCCCATGAACCATGAAAGAGAGTTTAATATACATTAATACAAATGTAGAATGTGTTTTAAAATTTAAAACAACACTAAAGATCATAGGCTTCAGTATATAGAACATTTACCAAAACTCAATATTTTCGTAAAGGTTAACACATAGATTTTGAGAAAAATTCAAAATATGAAAATACTGTTTTAATGCATAGTTTCATCCTTCACTAACATATGATGAAGGTCAAAGAGGTTTGGAACCTTGTTGTCTCCGTTTTTCTAGAGAATAACGATTTTATAGTGGTTATCCACCAATTAGAGAGTATTATGAAGTTTTACTAATTAATTGACAAAAAATTAAAACGATGCCCCTGAACCATGAAAGAGAGTTTAATATACATGAATACAAATGTAGAATGTGTTTAAAAATTTAAAACAACACTAAAGATCATAGGCTTCAGTATATAGAGCATTTACCGAAAAGTTCATATTTTCGTAGAGGTTAACACATAGATTTTGAGAAAAATTCAAAATATGAAAATACTGTTTTAATGCATAGTTGCCATCCTTCACTAACATATGATGAGGTCAAAGAGGTTTGGAACTTTTTTTGTCTCCGTTTTTCTAGAGAATAGCGATTTATAGTGGTTAGTCCACCAATTAGGGAGTATTATGAAGTTTTACTAAATTAATTGACAAAAAATTAAAATGATCCCCTGAACCTGAAAGAGAGTTTAATATACATAATACAAATGTGTAGAATGTGTTGAGAAATTTTAAAACAACACTAAAGATCATAGCTTCAGTATATAGAACATTTACCAAAAATCAATATTTTCGTAAAGGTAACACATAGATTTTGAGAAAAATTCAAAAATATGGAAATACTTTTAATGCATAGGTTCATCCTTCACTAACATATGATGAAGGTCAAAGAGGTTTGGAACCTTGTTGTCTCCGTTTTTATAGAGAATAACGATTTATATTTGTTAATCCACCAATTTAGAGAGTATTATGAAGTTTACTAATTAATTGACAAAAAATAAAACGATGCCCCTGAACCATGAAAGAGAGTTTAATATACATGAATTAATGTAGAATGTGTTAGAAATTTAAAACAACACTGAAGATCATAGAAAGTTCAAAGATTTTCGTAGGGTTAACACATATATTTTGAGAAAAAAATCATAAATATAAAAATACTGTTTTAATGCATAGTTGCATCCTTTACTAACATATGATGAAGGTCAAAAAGATTTGAAACCTTTGTTGTCTCCGTTTTTCTAGAGAATAGCGATTTTATATTGGTTAATCCACCAATTTAGGGAGTATTATGAAGTATTACAAAATTAATTGACAAAAATTTAAAATATCCCCATAAACCATGAAAGAGAGTTTAATATACATCAATATAAATGTATAATGTGTTTAGAAATTTTAAACAACACTAAAGATCATAGGCTTCGGTATATAAAACATTTACCGGAAAATTCAATATTTTCTAAGGGGCTAAGACATAGATTTTGAGAAAAATTCAAAAATATGAAAATCCCGTCTTAATGCATAATTGCATCATTCACTAACATATGATAAAGGTCAAAGAGGTTTGGAACCTTTGTGGTCTCCGTTTTTCTAGAGAATGACGATTTTATAGTGGTTAATCCACCAATTTAGAGAGTATTATGAAGTTTTACTAAATTAATTGACAAAAAATTAAAACGATGCCCCTGAACCATGAAAGAGAGTTTAATATAAATGAATACAAATGTAGAATGTGCTTAGAAATTTTAAAACAACATTAAAGATCATAGGCTTCAGTATATAGAGCATTTACCGAAAAGTTCAAGATTTTCGTAGGGGTTAACACATATATTTTGAGAAACAAAATCATAAATATAAAAATACTGTTTTAATGCATAGTTGCATCCTTTACTAACATATGATGAAGGTCAAAAAGATTTGAAACCTTTGTTGTCTCCGTTTTTCTAGAGAATAGCGATTTTATAGTGGTTAATCCACCAATTTAGGGAGTATTATGAAGTATTACAAAATTAATTGACAAAAAATTAAAATATCCCCATAAACCATGAAAGAGATTTAATATACATTAATACAAATGTAGAATGTGTTTAGAAATTTTAAAACAACACTAAAGATCATAGGCTTCAGTATATAGAACATTTACCCAAAAACTCAATATTTTCGTAAAGGTTAACACATAGATTTTGAGAAAAATTCAAAAATATGAAAATACTGTTTTAATGCATAGTTTCATCCTTCACTAACATATGATGAAGGTCAAAGAGGTTTGGAACCTTTGTTGTCTCCGTTTTCTAGAGAATAACGATTTTATAGTGGTTAATCCACCAATTTAGAGAGTATTATGAAGTTTTACTAAATTAATTGACAAAAAATTAAAAAGATGCCCCTGAACCATGAAAGAGAGTTTAATATACATGAATACATATGTAGAATGTGTTTAGAAATTTTAAAACAACACTAAAGATCATAGGCTTCAGTATATAGAGCATTTACCGAAAAGTTCAATATTTTCGTAGGGTTAACACATAGATTTTGAGAAAAAATCAAAAATATAAAAATACTGTTTTAATGCATAGTTGCATCCTTTACTAACATATGATGAAGGTCAAAGAGGTTTGAAACCTTTGTTGTCTCCGTTTTTCTAGAGAATAGCGATTTTATAGTGGTTAATCCACCAATTTAGGGAGTATTATGAAGTTTTACTAAATTAATTGACAAAAATTTAAAATATCCCCATAAACCATGAAAGAGAGTTTAATATACATCAATATAAATGTAGAATGTGTTTAGAAATTTTAAAACAACACTAAAGATCATAGGCTTCAATATATAGAGCATTTATAGAAAAATTCAATATTTTCGTAGAGGGTTAACACATAGATTTTGAGAAAAATTAAAAAATACAAAAAATCCTGTTTTAATGCATATTTGCATCCTTCACTAACAAATGATGAAGGTCAAAGAGGTTTGGAACTTTTGTTGTCCCTGTTTTTCTAGAGAATAGCGATTTTATAGTGGTTAGTCCAACAATTTAGGGACTATTATGAAGTTTTACTAAATTAATTACAAAATATTAAAACGATGCCCCTGAACCATGAAAGAGAGTTTAATATACATTAATACAAATGTAGAATGTGTTTAGAAATTTTAAAACAACACTAAAGATCATAGGCTTCAGTATATAGAACATTTACCGAAAAATTCAATATTTTCTAAGGGGTTAACACATAGATTTTGAGAAAAATTCAAAAATATGAAAATCCAGTCTTAATGCATAATTGCATCCTTCACTAACATATGATGAAGGTCAAAGAGGTTTGGAACTTTTGTTGTCTCTGTTTCTCTAGAAAATAACGATTTTATAGTGGTTAATCCACCAATTTAGGGAGTAGTATTATGAAGTTTTACTAAATTAATTGACAAAAAATTAAAAGATGCCCATGTACCATGAAAGAGAGTTTAATATACATTAATACAAATTTAGAATGTGTTTAGAAATTTTAAAACAACACTAAAGATCATAGGCTTCAGTATATAGAGCATTTACCGAAAAATTCAATATTTTCGTAGAGGTTAACACATAGATTTTGAGAAAAATTCAAAAATATGAAAATACTGTTTTAATGCATAGTTGCATCCTTCACTAACATATGATGAAGGTCAAAGAGGTTTGGAACCTTTTTTGTCTCCGTTTTTCTAGAGAATAGCGATTTTATAGTGGTTAGTCCACCAATTTAGGGAGTATTATGAAGTTTTACTAAATTAATTGACAAAAAAATAAAATGATCCCCATGAACCATGAAAGAGAGTTTAATATACATTAATACAAATGTAAAATGTGTTTAAAAATTTTAAAACAACACTAAAGATCATAGGCTTCAGTATATAGAACATTTACCCAAAAACTCAATATTTTCGTAAAGGTTAACACATAGATTTTGAGAAAATTTCAAAAATATGAAAATACTGTTTTAATGCATAGTTTCATCCTTCAATAACATATGATGAAGGTCAAAGAGGTTTGGAACCTTTGTTGTCTCCGTTTTTCTAGAGAATAACGATTTTATAGTGGTTAATCCACCAATTTAGAGAGTATTATGAAGTTTTACTAAATTAATTGACAAAAAATTAAAACGATGCCCCTGAACCATGAAAGAGAGTTTAATATACATTAATACAAATGTAGAATGTGTTTAAAAATTTAAAACAACACTAAAGATCATAGGCTTCAGTATATAGAGCATTTACCGAAAAGTTCAATATTTTCGTAGAGGGTTAAACATATAGATTTTGAGAAAAATTCAAAAAATATGAAAATACTGTTTTAATGCATAGTTGCATCTTTCACTAACATATGATGAAGGTCAAAGAGGTTTGGAACTTTTTTTGTCTCCGTTTTTCTAGAGAATAGCGATTTTATAGTGGTTAGTCCACCAATTTAGGGAGTATTATGAAGTTTTACTAAATTAATTGACAAAAAATTAAAATGATCCCCATGAACCTGAAAGAGAGTTTAATATACATTAATACAAATGTATAATGTGTTTAGAAATTTTAAAACAACACTAAAGATCATAGGCTTCAGTATATAGAACATTTACCCAAAAACTCAATATTTTCGTAAAGGTACACATAGATTTTGAGAAAAATTCAAAAATATGAAAATACTTTTAATGCATAGTTTCATCCTTCACTAACATATGATGAAGGTCAAAGAGGTTTGGAACCTTGTTGTCTCCGTTTTTCTAGAGAATAACGATTTTATAGTGGTTAATCCACCAATTTAGAGAGTATTATGAAGTTTTACTAAATTAATTGACAAAAAATTAAAACGATGCCCCTGAACCATGAAAGAGAGTTTAATATACATGAATACATATGTATAATGTGTTTAGAAATTTTAAAACAACACTGAAGATCATAGAAAGTTCAAGATTTTCGTAGGGGTTAACACATATATTTTGAGAAAAAATTAAAATATAAAAATACTGTTTTAATGCATAGTTGCATCCTTTACTAACATATGATGAAGGTCAAAAAGATTTGAAACCTTTGTTGTCTCCGTTTTTCTAGAGAATAGCGATTTTATATTGGTTAATCCACCAATTTAGGGAGTATTATGAAGTATTACAAAATTAATTGACAAAAATTTAAAATATCCCCATAAACCATGAAAGAGAGTTTAATATACATCAATATAAATGTATAATGTGTTTAGAAATTTTAAACAACACTAAAGATCATAGGCTTCAGTATATAAAACATTTACCGGAAAATTCAATATTTTCGTAGGGGTTAACACATAGATTTGAGAAAAATTCAAAAATATGAAAAGTTTTAATGCATAGTTGCATCATTCACTAACATATGATGAAGGTCAAAGAGGTTTGGAACCTTTGTTGTCTCCGTTTTTCTAGAGAATGACGATTTTATAAATCCACCAATTTAGAGAGTATTATGAAGTTTTACTAAATTAATTGACAAAAATTAAAACGATGCCCCTGAACCATGAAAGAGAGTTTAATATAAATGAATACAAATGTAGAATGTGTTTAGAAATTTTAAAACAACACTAAAGATCATAGGCTTCAGTATATAGAGCATTTACCGAAAAGTTCAATATTTTCGTAGGGGTTAACACATATATTTTGAGAAACAAAATCATAAATATAAAAATACTGTTTTAATGCATAGTTGCATCCTTTACTAACATATGATGAAGGTCAAAAAGATTTGAAACCTTTGTTGTCTCCGTTTTTCTAGAGAATAGCGATTTTATATTGGTTAATCCACCAATTTAGGGAGTATTATGAAGTATTACAAAATTAATTGACAAAAAATTTAAAATATTCCCATAAACCATGAAAGAGATTTTAATATACATTAATACAAATGTAGAATGTGTTTAGAAATTTTAAAACAACACTAAAGATCATAGGCTTCAGTATATAGAACATTTACCCAAAAACTCAATATTTTCGTAAAGGTTAACACATAGATTTTGAGAAAAATTCAAAAATATGAAAATACTGTTTTAATGCATAGTTTCATCCTTCACTAACATATGTTGAAGGTCAAAGAGGTTTGGAACCTTTGTTGTCTCCGTTTTTCTAGAGAATAATGATTTTCTAGTGGTTAATCCACCAATTTAGAGAGTATTATGAAGTCTTACTAAATTAATTGACAAAAAATTAAAAAGATGCCCCTGAACCATGAAAGAGAGTTTAATATACATGAATACATATGTAGAATGTGTTTAGAAATTTTAAAACAACACTAAAGATCATAGGCTTCAGTATATAGAGCATTTACCGAAAAGTTCAAGATTTTCGTAGTGGTTAACACATATATTTTGAGAAAAAATCATAAATATAAAAATACTGTTTTAATGCATAGTTGCATCCTTTACTAACATATGATGAAGGTCAAAGAGATTTGAAACCTTTGTTGTCTCCGTTTTTCTAGAGAATATCGATTTTATAGTGGTTAATCCACCAATTTAGGGAGTATTATGAAGTATTACAAAATTAATTGACAAAAAATTTAAAATATCCCCATAAACCATGAAAAAGAGTTTAATATACATCAATATAAATGTATAATGTGTTTAGAAATTTTAAAACAACACTAAAGATCATAGGCTTCAATATATAGAGCATTTACAGAAAAATTCAATATTTTCGTAGAGGGGTTAACACATTGATTTTGAGAAAAATTAAAAAATACAAAAAATCCTGTTTTAATGCATATTTGCATCTTTCACTAATAAATGATGAAGGTCAAAGAGGTTTGGAACTTTTGCTGTCCCTGTTTTTCTAGAGAATAGCGATTTTATAGTGGTTAGTCCAACAATTTAGGGACTATTATGAAGTTTTACTAAATTAATTAACAAAATATTAAAACGATGCCCATGTATCTCGAAACAGAGTTTAATATACATTAATACAAATGTAGAATGTGTTTAGAAATTTTAAAACAACACTAAAGATCATAGGCTTCGGTATATAGAACATTTACCGAAAAATTCAATATTTTCTAAGGGGTTAACACATAGATTTTGAGAAAAATTTAAAAATATGAAATTCCATTCTTAATGCATAATTGCATCATTTACTAACATATGATGAAGGTCAAAGAGGTTTGGAACTTTTGTTATCTCTGTTTCTCTAGAAAATAACGATTTTATAGTGGTTAATCCACCAATTTAGGGAGTATTATGGAGTTTTACTAAATTAATTAACAAAAAATTAAAGAGATACCCATGTACCATGAAACAGAGTTTAATATACATTATTACAAATTTAGAATGTCTTTGGAAATTTTAAAACAACACTAAAGATCATAGGCTTCAGTATATAGAGCATTTACCGAAAAATTCAATATTTTCGTAGAGGTTAACACAGAGATTTTAAGAAAAATTCAAAAATATGAAAATATTGTTTTAATGCATAGTTGCATCCTTCACTAACATATGATGAAGGTCAAAGAGGTTTGGAACTTTTTTTGTCTCCGTTTTTCTAGAGAATAGCGATTTTATAGTGGTTAGTCCACCAATTTAGGGAGTATTATGAAGTTTTACTAAATTAATTGACAAAAAATTAAAATGATCCCCATGAACCTGAAAGAGAGTTTAATATACATTAATACAAATGTAGAATGTGTTTAGAAATTTTAAAACAACACTAAAGATCATAGGCTTCAGTATATAGAACATTTACCCAAAAACTCAATATTTTCGTAAAGGTTAACACATAGATTTTGAGAAAAATTCAAAAATATGAAAATACTTTTTTAATGCATAGTTTCATCCTTCACTAACATATGATGAAGGTCAAAGAGATTTGGAACCTTTGTTGTCTCCGTTTTTCTAGAGAATAACGATTTTATATTGGTTAATCCACCAATTTAGAGAGTATTATGAAGTTTTACTAAATTAATTGACAAAAAATTAAAACGATGCCCCTGAACCATGAAAGAGAGTTTAATATACATGAATACATATGTACAATGTGTTTAGAAATTTTAAAACAACACTAAAGATCATAGGCTTCAGTATATAGAGCATTTACGGAAAAATTCAATATTTTTGTAGGGGTTAACATATAGATTTTGAGAAAATATGAAAATAGTGTTTTAATGTATAGTTTCACCCTTCACTAACATATGATGAAGGTCAAAGAGATTTGGAACTTTTTTTTCCCCCGTTTTTCTAGAGAATAGCGATTTTATAGTGGTTAGTCCACCAATTTAGGGAGTATTATGAAGTTTTACAAAATTAATTGACAAAAAATTAAAATGATCCCCATGAACCCTGAAAGAGAGTTTAATATACATTAATACAAATGTAGAATGTGTTTAGAAATTTTAAAACAACACTAAAGATCATAGGCTTCAGTATATAGAACATTTACCCAAAAACTCAATATTTTCGTAAAGGTTAACACATAGATTTTGAGAAAAATTCAAAAATATGAAAATACTGTTTTTATGCATAGTTTCATCCTTCACTAACATATGATGAAGGTCAAAAAGGTTTGGAACCTTTGTTGTCTCCGTTTTTCTAGAGAATAACGATTTTATAGTGGTTAATCCACCAATTTATGGAGTATTATGAAGTATTACAAAATTAATTGAAAAAAAAATTAAAATATCCCCATGAACCATGAAATAGAGTTTAATATACATCAATATAAATGTAGAATGTGTTAAGAAATTTTAAAACAACACTAAAGATCATAGGCTTCAATATATAGAGCATTTACCGAAAAATTCAATATTTTCGTAGAGGTTAGTTAACACATAGATTTTGAGAAAAATTCAAAAATAGGAAAATAATTTTTTAATGCATAGTTGCATCCTTCACTAACATATGATGAAGGTCAAACAGGTTTGGAACCTTTTTTGTCTCCGTTTTTCTAGAGAATAGCGATTTTATAGTGGTTAGTCCACCAATTTAGGGAGTATTATGAAGTTTTATTAAATTAATTGACAAAAAATTAAAACGATGCCCCTGAAGCATGAAAGAGAGTTTAATATACATGAATACAAATGTAGAATGTGTTTAGAAATTGTAAAACAACACTAAAGATCATAGGCTTCAGTATATAGAGCATTTACCCAAAAACTCAATATTTTCGTAGAGGTTAACACATAGATTTTGAGAAAAATTCAAAAATATGAAAATAGTGTTTTAATGCATAGTTTCATCATTCACTAACATATGATGAAGGTCAAAGAAGTTTGGAAACTTTGTTGTCTCCGTTTTTCTAGAGAATAGCGATTTTATAGTGGTTAGTCCACCAATTTAGGGAGTATTATGAAGTTTTATTAAATTGATTGACAAAAAATTAAAACGATGCCCCTGAAGCATGAAAGAGAGTTTAATATACATGAATACAAATGTAGAATGTGTTTAGAAATTTTAAAACAACACTAAAGATCATAGGCTTCAGTATATAGAACAGTTACCGAAAAACTCAATATTTTTGTAGGGGAAGACATAGATTTTGAGAATAAAATCATAATTATGAAAATACTGTTTTAATGCATAGTTTCATCCTTCAGTAACATATGATGAAGGTCAACGAGGTTTGGAACCTTTGTTGTCTCCGTTTTTCTAGAGAATAACGATTTTATAGTGGTTAATCGACCAATTTAAGGAGTATTAACTGACAAAAAATTAAAATGATGCCCCTGAACCATGAAACAGAGTTTAATATACATGAATACAAATGTAGAATGTGTTTAGAAATTTTAAAGTAACACCAAAGATTATAGGCTTCAGTAGATTGAGCATTTACCGAAAAGTTCAATATTTTCGTAGGGGGTTAACACATAGATTTTGAGAAAAATTCAAAAATATGAAAATACTGTTTTAATGCATAGTTGCATCTTTCACTAACATATAATGAAGGTAAATGAGGTTTGAAACCTTTGTTGTCTCCGTTTTTCTAGAGAATAGCGATTTTAGAGTGGTTAGTCCAACAATTTAGAGAGTATTATGGAGTTTTACTAAATTAATTGACAAAAAACTAAGACGATGCTCATGTACCATGAAAGAGAGTTTAATATAGATTAATATAAATGTAGAATGTGTTTAGAAATTTTAAACCAACACTAAAGATCATAGGCTTCAGTATATAGAACAGTTACCGAAAAGTTCAGTATTTTTCGTAGGGGTGTTAACACATAGATTTTGAAAAAAATTATAAAATATGAAAGTACTGTTTTAATGCATAGTTGCATCCTTCACCATTATATGATGAAGGTCAAAGAGTTTTGGAACCTTTTTTGTCTCCGTTTTTCTAGAGAATTGCGATTTTATAGTGGTTAAAACGATGCCCCTGAACCATGAAAGGGAGTTTAATATACATGAATACAAATGTAGAATGTGCTTAGAACTTTAAAAACAACACTAAAGATCATAGGCTTCAGTATATAGAGATTTACCTAAAAGTTCATAAATATGAAAATACTGTTTTAATGCATAGTTACATCCTTTACTAACATATGATGAATGTCAAAGAGATTTGAAACCTTTGTTGTCTCCATTTTTCTAGAGAATAGGGATTTTATAGTGGCTAATCCACCAATTTAGGGAGTATTGTGAAGTATTACAAAATTAATTGACAAAAAAATTAAAATATCCCCATGAACCACGAAAGAGAGTTTAATATACATCAATATAAATATAGAATGTGTTTAGAAATTTTAAAACAACACTAAAGATCATAGGCTTCAATATATAGAGCATTTACCGAAAAATTCAATATTTTCGTAGGGGTTAACACATAGATTTTGATAAAAATTTAAAAATACGAAAAATCCTATTTTAATGCATATTTGCATCATTCACTAACAAATGATGAAAGTCAAAGAGGTTTGGAACCTTTGCTGTCCCTGTTTTTCTAGAGAATAGCGATTTTATAGTGGCTAGTCCAACAATTTAGGGACTATTATGAAGTTTTACTAAATTAATTAACAAAATATTAAAACGATGCCCATGTATCTCGAAATAGAGTTTAATATACATTAATACAAATGTAGAATGTGTTTAGAAATTTTAAAACAACACTAAAGATCATAGGCTTCGGTATATAGAACATTTACCGAAAAATTCAATATTTTCTTAGGGGTTAACACATAGATTTTGAGAAAATTTCAAAAATATGAAAATACTGTTTTAATGCATAGTTTCATCCTTCAATAACGTATCATGAAGGTAAAAGAGGTTTGGGACCTTTGTTGTCTTCGTTTTTCTAGAGAATAACGATTTTATAATGGTTAATCCACCAATTTAGAGAGTATTATGAAGTTTTACTAAATTAATTGACAAAAAATTAAAACGATGCCCATGAACCATGAAAGGGAGTTTAATATACATGAATACAAATGTAGAATGTGTTTAGAAATTTTAAAACAATACTAAAGATCATAGGCTTCAGTATATAGAGCATTTACCGAAAAGTTTAATATTTTCGTAGAGGTTAACATATAGATTTTGAGAAAAATTCAAAAATTTTAAAATACTGTTTTAATGCACAGTTGCATCCTTCACTACCATATGATGAAGGTCAAAGAGGTTTGAAACTTTTTTTGTCTCCGTTTTTCTAGAGAATAGCGATTTTATAGTGGTTAGTCCACCAATTTAGGGAGTTTTATGAAGTTTTACTAAATTAATTGACAAAAAATTAAAATGATCCCCATGAACCCTGAAATAGAGTTTAATATACATTAATACAAATATAGAATGTGTTTAGAAATTTTAAAATAACACTATCATATGCTTCAGTATATAGAACATTTACCCAAAAACTCAATATTTTCGTGGGGGTTAACATATAGATTTGGAAAAAAATTCAAAAATATGAAAATAATGTTTTAATGCAGAGTTGCATCCTTCACTACCATATGATGAAGGTCAAAGAGGTTTGAAACTTTTTTGTCTCCGTTTTTCTAGAGAATAACGATTTTATAGTGGTAAATCCACCAATTTAGAGAGTATTATGAAGTTTTACTAAATTAATTGACAAAAAATTAAAATGATCCCCATGAACCCTGAAATAGAGTTTAATATACATTAATACAAATGTAGAATGTGTTTAGAAATTTTAAAACAACACTATCATATGCTTCAGTATATAGAACATTTACCCAAAAACTCAATATTTTCATAGGGGTTAACATATAGATTTTGAGAAAAATTCAAAAATATGAAAATACTGTTTTAATGCACAGTTGCATCCTTCACTACCATATGATGAAGGTCAGGGAGGTTTGAAAATTTTTTTGTCTCTGTTTTTCTAGAGAATAACGATTTTATAGTGGTAAATCCACCAATTTAGAGAGTATTATGAAGTTTTACTAAATTAATTGACAAAAATTTAAAATGATCCCCATGAACCCTGAAATAGAGTTTAATATACATTAATACAAATGTAGAATGTGTTTAGAAATTTTAAAACAACACTATCATATGCTTCAGTATATAGAACATTTACCCAAAAACTCAATATTTTCGTAGAGGTTAACACATAGATTTTGAGAAAAATTCAAAAATCTGAAAATATTGTTTTAATGCATAGTTTCATCATTCACTAACATATGATGAAGGTCAAAGAGGTTTGGAAACTTTGTTGTCTCCGTTTTTCTAGAGAATAGCGATTTTATAGTAGTTTTTTTTTTTTTTTGAACACAACTTGTTTTCATTAATCATTAACTTGCACGAGTACAATAACTAGAGGGAATTAAACATCCTCTCTGAATAAAAAGATAAACAACATAAGCTAAATGAGATAAACCTTCATAAAAAGTTGACTGCGAATTCGAGACGAAGCTTGAATGCGTCGATAAAACCTTCACGACCAGCTGAAAGATAGTCACATAATGTGACGTTGAAAGCCAGCTCTCACCTACGAGAAACCCAAAAGTAATCTCGGTTGCCTCTTCAGGTCCCGTAGAGACCGCTACACAAGAAGACAGACCGATAGAGAAACTAAAGCCAAAACTCAGCAATAGAACCGAGAAAGTGTATCCTTTCGTTGAAAGAAGGTATGAGATCCACTCCTTATGAGAGGAGGGTAGAACAAGCAACCAAGATGTTCCCGATGAATCCAAAGAAAAATTCTTCATAACTAAAAGATATATCATTATGCGCAATTCAAAGGGACCAATGAATCCACCGGAAATCCTTTGCGACTTAACCAAAATCAATGAAACCATGTCCATTTCTGAACTGTGTTTACCTGAGCTAAGCTGATAATATCAGCAGTAATCATAGTGAGCCTGGCCCAAAAAGTTATCATTAGCAACCCAAAGACAAGCCAAAGAACGGGTGTATGCGGTTGTGGAAAGTCGCCGGCGGTATCCAAACGGCCAACGATTGGGAACAGGGGAGCATCAGGTGGTGAACCGGAGCAGTCAGCACATCTGGCAGGACAGGTCGGAGATAGCTTAAGTACTACGCCACAGTGGCGGGTCTCGTCGATAGCACATGTCTTCGCAGCACCGGTGGAGAAATGAAATGGAAAAGGTTTGGATGGAAGAGGAGGCGGTTTCCGGCGAGGATCTACGAACACAGAGCCTTGAGTTACAGATTTGACGCACCAGGAGTAGGAGCCACAACACCAAGGAACACGCAGAACGGAGGAGCAGCGGCAAGGAATACGAGGAGCGGAGGACCCGCTTGACATTGCTTTCCGGGAATCCCCAGATAAGCGGACAGCATAAGAGACGGTGGACTTCAGGAGCACGCTTGAACCCAAACGATTTGAAACAGTAGCAGTAATGGTGGAGACGAACAACGCGACAGTCGCGTCGGAGACGAACAGAGCAGCAGTCGCGGCAGAGATGAACGGAACAGCAGCGGCGATGGAAAGAGAAGCAGACTTGAAACGAGGCATCAAAGGAGACGGACGAAGACAACGCCGGCGAGCTAGGTCGCTGCCGGCGTCGACGAAACTAAGAAGAAACGGCGCCTCGATTTCCGGGGTAGGGAGAGACAAGCTAGGGCGAACCTTTTGCGATTTTATAGTAGTTAGTCCCCAAATTTAGGGAGTATTATGAAGTTTTACTAAATTAATTGACAAAAAAATAAAGTGATGCCCATGTACTATGAAAGAGAGTTTAATATAGATTAATATAAAAGTAGAATGTGTTTAGAAATTATAAACCAACACTAAAGATCATAGACTTCAGTATATAGAGCATTTACCGAAAAATTCAATATTTTCGTAGGGGTTAACAACACTAAAGATTATAGGCTTCAGTATATAGAACAACACTAAAGATCATAGCCTTCAATATATAGAACATTTACCCAAAAACTCAATATTTTAGTAAAGGTTAACAGATAGATTTTGAGAAAAAATCAAAAATATGAAAATATTGTTTTAATGCATAGTTTCATCCTTCACTAACATATGATGAAGGTCAAAGAGGTTTGAAACCTTTGTTGTCTCCGTTTTTCTAGAGAATAACGATTTTATAATGGTTAATCTACTAATTTAGAGAGTACTATAAAGTTTTACAAAATTAATTGACAAAAAACTAAAACGATGCCCATGTACCATGAAAGAGAGTTTAATATAGATTAATATAAATGTAGAATGTGTTTATAAATTTTAAACAACACTAAAGATCATAGGCTTCAGTATATTGAACAGTTACCGAAAAACTCAATATTTTCGTAGGGTTAACACATAGATTTTGAGAAAAAAATCATAAATATGAAAATACTGTTTTAATGCATAGTTTCATCATTCACTAAATATGATGAAGGTCAACAAGGTTTGGAACCTTTGTTGTCTCCGTTTTTCTAGAGATAACGATTTTATAGTGGTTAATCCACCAATTTTGGGAGTATTATGAAGTTTTATTAAATTAATTGACAAAAAATTAAAACGATGCCCCTGAACCATGAAACAGAGTTTAATATACATAAATACAAATGTAGAATGTGTTTAGAAATTTTAAAACAACACTAAAGATCATAGGCTTCAATATATAGAGCATTTACCGAAAAGTTCAAGATTTTCGTAGGGGTTAACACATATATTTTGAGAAAAAAATCATAAATATGAAAATACTGTTTTAATGCATAGTTTCATCCTTTACTAATATATGACGAAGGTCAAAGAGATTTGAAACCTTTGTTGTCTCCGTTTTTCGAGAGAATAGCGATTTTATAATGGTTAGTCCATCAATTCAGGAAGTACTATGAAGTTTTACTAAATTAATTGAAAGAAAAAATAAAACGATGCTAATGTATCGTGAAAGAGAGTTTAATATAGATTAATATAAATGTAGAATGTGTTTAGAAATTTTAAACCAACACAAAAGATCATAGGCTTCAGTATATAGAACAGTTACCGAAAAACTCAATATTTTGGTAAAGGTTAACACATAGATTTTGAGAAAAATTAGAAAGTAGGGAAATACTGTTTTAATGCATAGTTTCATCATTCACTAACATATGATGAAGGTCAAAGAGGTTTGGAACCTTTGTTGTCTCCGTTTTTCTAGAGAATAACGATTTTATAGTGGTTAATCCACCAATTTAGAGAGTATTATGTAGGTTTACTAAATTAATTGACAAAAAAATAAATTATGCCCCTGAACCATGAAAGGGAGTAAAATATACATGAATACAAATGTATGATGTGTTTAGAAATTTTAAAACAACACTAAAGATCATAGGCTTCAGTATATAGAGCATTTACCGAAAAGTTCAATATTTTCGTAGGGGAACACATAGATTTTGAGAAAAATTAAAAAATATGATAACACACATTTAATGCATAGTTTCATCCTTCACAAACATATGATGATGGTCAAAGAGGTTTGGAACTTTTGTTGTCTTTGTTTCTCTAGAAAAATAACGATTTTATAGTGGTTAATCCACCAATTTAGGGAGTACTATGAAGTTTTACCAAATTAATTGACAAAAAATTAAAACTATACCCATGAACCATGAAAGAGAGTTTAATATAAACTAATACAAATGTAGAGTGTGTTTAAAAATTTTAAAACGACACAAAAGATCATTGGCTTCAGTATATATAACATTTACCGAAAAACACAATATTTTTGTAGGGGAACACATAGATTTTGAGAAAAATTCAAAAAATATGAAAATACTTTTTTAATCCATAGTTGCATCCTTCACTAACATATGATGAAGGTCAAAGAGGTTTGAAACCTTTTTGTCTCCGTTTTTCTAGAGAATAACGATTTTATAGTGGTTAGTCCACCAATTTAGGGAGTATTATGAAGTTTTACTAAATTAACTGACAAAAAATTTAAATGATCCCTATGAACCATGAATGAGAGTTTAATATACATTAATACAAATGTAGAATGTGTTTAGAAATTTTAAAACAACATTAAAGATCATAGGCTTCATTATATATAACATTTACCGAAAAAGTCAATATTTTCGTAAGGGTTAACACATAGATTTTGAGAAAAATTCAAAAAATATGAAAATACTGTGTTAATGCATAGTTGTATCATTCACTAACATATGATGAAGGTCAAAGAGTTTTGTAACTTTTGTTGTTTTCGTTTTTCTAGAGAATAAAGATCTTATAGTGGTTACTCCACCAATTTAGGGAGTATTATGAAGTTTTACTAAATTAATTGGCAAAAAATTAAAACTATACCCATGAACCATGAAAGATAGTTTAATATACCTTAAGAAAAATTTAGAATGTGTTTAGAAATTTTAAAACAACACTAAAGATCATAGGCTTCAGTACATAGAACATTTACCCAAAAACTCAATATTTTCGTAAGGGTTGTTAACACATAGATTTTGAAAAAAATTCAAAAAATATGAAAATAATGTGTTAATGCATAGTTGCATCCTTCAAGAACATATGATGAAGGTCAAAGAGGTTTGGAACTTTTGTTGTTTCCGTTTCTCTAGAGAATACCGATTTTATATTGGTTAATCCAACAATTTAGGGAGTATTTTGAAGTTTACTAAATTAATTGACAAAAAAATAAAACGATGGCCATGTACCATGAAAGAGAGTTTAATATACATTAATACAAATGTAGAATGTGTTTAGAAATTTTGAAACAACACTAAAGATCATAGGCTTCAGTATATAAAACATTTAACGAAAACCTCAATATTTTCGTAAAGGTTAACACATACATTTTGAAAAAATTTCAAAACTAGGAAAATACTGTTTTAATGCATAGTTTCATCCTTTACTAACATATTATGAAGGTCAAAGAGGTTTGGAACCTTTGTTGTCTCCGTTTTCCTAGAAAATAGCGATTTTATAGTGGTTAATCCACCGATTTATATTATGGGATTACAGATGGCTAAGTCATGCATTATGTCCTTGTCCAATAATTGATACTGTCATTATGGGATAATCATGCTACTTTGGTGAAATATCAGAGTCAACAGATTTCTGGAAAAGTTGCTTGCAGTTTTCCAAAGCAAAATCAATTGGGTTTGAGCTGAGCATACATGAATCAAACATCACAATAGATGAAATTAGCCGCACAGCTTCCAAACTAGTCTCAAGTGTAAGAAAACAGATGTATCTATTATTTTCTTTTAAAGTATACTGTTTGGCTAAAATTTGATGATTTTATCTCCCATGATTTATTTCCCAGTTTCTCGTCTTTTGTTGCTGCATCTCTCTATTATGATCTCTGTGAAAGAGAATGGCCATGTGGTAATTTATATGAGGCAATATATATTTTTAATTATGAGAACATCTCCAAAGAAAATTCAAAACTTTTAATATGAAGTTTTATATGCTCAAAAAAAATTTTAAAACTTCAAATCTTGAAATTTTGTACAGTGAAACCTTATATTTTAAGTTCTACGTACGAAACAAAACTTCGTATTTTAAGTTCCTTATACAATTATTTGTTTTTCAAATTATCTTACTAACTTTTATAGTTATCATTTTAGTCCTTATAGTTTTTTTATCTTATGCAAAATACAAATATATTAATTACAGTAAAGCAAAATATTATACAAAACAATATTACAATACACATTTAATAAAATTATAAAGCGAAAATACAAAAAAAAAATTATATGAAAACAAAATTATTACATCAACTAATTAACGAATGTACAAGATTTTAACAACTTTTAGCTTATGATCTGCAAAAAAAAAATTAAAGGACTTAGTTATTATTTCAAAATGCATGTAAGATGCTATTAATGAATTATCTTACTAATCAAGTATAATATTGCTAATCAATAATGTATACACTTTATTGCTAAATAAAAATTTAATAGTTTTTGTCAACTTTTATTAATAGACTATAGTAAAAAAAATTTAAAGTTAAATTTGAAATTGTTATTTTGGAGAAGAGCACCCTCGAATTGCAAATTTGAAATTGTTATTTTGGAGATGCTATGAAAGTCTTACTAGTATATAGCAACCGGTTTTAGTTTTTTCGTGATAGTTTATGAAAGTTTGTTTTTTTTTTTTTTTGTGCAATATGAAAGTTTGTTTTTAATAATCAAGATTATTAATTATCTTCCTTTTTCTTATAGGCTCTCTCTTGAGAAGCACACCGGATTCAACATTTTTATCTACAAAAATGGTTTAGCTATGGAGTGGAGGAGAATCATTTTGAAAAGCATACAAGGCAGGAAAAACAGTAGAAATAGTGACTTAGATCTTTAATAGATTTGAAGTTTCAAGTCTAAGAGCTACCCATGTAGAACTTTTCTCTAGGATATTAACCGCTGCTACTTAAGCCCTTGGATTTTTCTCCAATTTTATTTGGAAAGCGTTCTTCAGGTCTTGTTTTATCTAAACTTCCTTGGCAAGTGCTTGGACGGCCACTTTAACGTCAACAAAAATTTACCACCTCACACGTTATACACCATGTGTTGTATCAGTTGACGTTTTGTGTTAGAGGGGGATAAACCATCCCATCTTGCGAAGAGTTGGCTCAGAATTATACACTTTTTCAGGGAAATGGCAGATAGGTTTGTCGCTAGTAGCTCCAAATGGTTTGCCTAAGATGAGAAGATACAACTTTTTTGTCAAGAGCTCTATATAACGACGTATAATATTGCAGCAATTTTAAAAGAGTAAAAGTAATCGATCATCACACAAGTCCATGTCGTTTCTAAAGGTGTGGACAACTTACTTCCTAGCGTTATTCTTGGTTAACAGAACCGGAATCCAGTTTGCAATGATAAAATACGAATTAAAAAAAAATTATGCTCCGTCGCCGGGATTCGAACACGGGTCTCTCGGGTGAGAGCCGAGTATCCTAACCAGCTAGACTACGACGGACCTTGTTTGACTTGTAAAAGACATTATACAGATCCTATACCAACAATCAGGTTACTCCAAACATAGAAGAAGTGAACAAGATAGCCTTGATGGATTACAAAGAAGTCTCTAAGAACTTGTTTCCATGTACAAGATCACAACAAGCGTCTATACTCTCTAGTGGAATTTAAACAATACATATTTTATTGGGCCTAAAACTACTATAAATCGCATGAGAAAACCTTCACGTGGAAATTAATTCCACTATAAAACTTCAAGATTTATACTTCATATTAAACCTTGAAACTAAGAAGAATTTTAACAAAAACTTTGATACTTAAGGTTTCTTCTCATTGAACTATCTGATTCCATTGTAAGATGTGTGTACAAATAAATGGTGCTTACATTGATCCTACGTTTGATGGAACATGTCACATACCCAAGTAAAGCTATTAAAGGTGCAGATAGATCAAGTTATAATGCTATGAATCAAATATATATAGAGAGATTTAAGATTAGGAGTGTAATGAAACTGGTAGCAACATCTTTTGTTTTTTTCCTCACAAACTCAAAACTTATAACATTAAAACCAACTTAATGTTAAAACACAAACAGATATAAAAGTCGTCGGCTGTGACAGTATCAGCTTCTGTTCCTAGTTCCTGCACAAATCATTGATCATAGTAAGAACTCAACATAAGTTACATAACCTACTTTGTTCACTAGTCATTCACTGTTAGAGCTTTATACCTTCTAATGTTCTTTGACGGCACAAGTATTCCTCGCTTCTCCAAGCTCTTGAATCGATCTCTTGCAAGCGTGCAGCATGCCTTCAGCTTACGTAGTGAACCAGTCATCTCTTCTGTTAAGAGGACTTGCACAGGAGGAGCCTCAAATCTTGAAATAAACAGTACAGAGTGAGCATTAATGAGCCAGAGATAACAACAAAGAAGAAGATCGTTTCTTACTTGTGTTTTCCCAAACGAGGAGGACGTATCTTGAGCACTTCCTCCTTAGCGATCTTCCTTCGTATGAGTTTGTTCTGTTTTTCCTTATCATCTTTGGCTATCTCTTTCAAGATCTTAGGCAAACTACGAGAAAGAAAGAAAGCACAAAAGAACAATAGTAAGAACATGCAATTACCGTGATTGAATACACTAAAAAAAAATCACAAACTTACCTATCAATTTCCTTCGATAGCTTCTCTTTTAACTTTTCCTTTGTCTCCATCTTCCGCAACGCCTTTTGTCTAGATCGCTTATTCAACACCACGCGTGTCACCCTCTTCGTTGTTCTTGCGTTTCTGCAGTAGAAAAGATTCCAAAAAAACATCAAATCCAACTCTTTATTACAGTATATGTTGTCTGGAAACATAGAGAGAGCTTACTTATTATTCCCAGCCTCAGAACTTTCTTTCTCAGCGTCTGCTTCCTCTTCACCTTCACTACCGTTATCCACTCCAAGAAAGTAGGCACTCTTCCCATTAATTATTCTATTGCACACACTCAAAAGACCCGCCTCGTCTTCAATGTTGTTGTTTCCATCAATAGTCAAAGGAACTGGCTCAGGACCTAACTCATTTTTGTAAACTTTCTGCATTTCTTGAGCAACTGCTTCCGCCAACATATCCTATAAAACATGAGAGGAGTCAATGCAAAATACTCAACAATATTCATAGTAAAGATTTTTAACCTCGTGGCTTTCAGCTGTAGGGTTGTATGAACATCCTGCAGGATCAACTTCTACTGCTGGAATACTCGAAGTCATTTTCCAAATCTGCACAAACAAGAAAAAGAGTTCAGTCTCAAAAAACCAAATCACTTCTCCAATACAAGAACAAGGATAAGAGACATTACCTTTCTAGGATTCTTCTCATGTTCTCCTGTTACCAAACAAAATGTTAAATCTTAACATCTCTATACCGGTTAAAAAAAAAACGATTAATTACATTAAACATTACCGTTATTATTATCATCATCACCCCACAAGTCCATCATTACAGAACCGTCATCAACATTCTGCAAACAAGTGAGAATCATTTGAATATAAGCTCCCAGGAAGAAAAAAAAGACAATACAGCTTCAGTTCAGATCTATAAAGGTCACACCTTTTGAGCTTGTTTAAAAGTTTTGCTTTCCACAACGTTTGTCTTCTTCTTGCTAATCTTCGACTTGGGTTTCGAAGACGACACGACCTGGACAAAAGGATTCTTCTTTAAAACACTGTCGCACCGGAGAGCCTTCTCTCTGTGTTTCTCAATCTTCCGTTTCACCGGAATGTCTGATATTAAAAAAAAAACCATAATAAAAATTAAAACTTTCGTGAATATTCTAACAACCCATCAAATTTTATCAAGCGGGTGAGAGGGAAAACCATGAGATTTGTCGACGTGGAAGAGATCCTCGTTTGGAGCGGCGGAGAGGTTTCCGCCGGAGAGAGCGTCTTTGGTTGATTTCTCGAAGAAATCTTCGATGTCCTCGGTGCTTATGTTAGCTCTCCATGCTTTTTTGCCTTTCCTTGAACTCTTTGACCTGTTACCCATCTGGCTATCTCTCTCTCTCTCTGGTTGTGTCTCGCGGCGGCGACGAGGTTGGTTCAGTAACGGTAGAGAAGAAAGAAAGGTGTGTGCTTGAAGAAGAGGACACTAAGGGTAGGGCTTTAGAAAGAAACATAATGGGCCTTAAGTGGCTTTAATGGGCCCATCGTTTGATTTATTTATTTTTCTATTTAAAACCTTTGGTTGGATTTTGATTCTAAACCTTTGATTCATAATGATTTTTTCTTTTTTTGGGAAAAGATTCATAACAATAAATATAGAACACCACACAAAATTAGTCGTGAATTTCTTATTTTTTCTGATATGTAAATTACATATTTAATGATATGTAAATTTCGGTCTTATCAATCTATCATATTACCCATATGTCCCAAATAATTATAAGTTGACTGGAACTTCAGCTTTTGTTTACAAAGTCCCTTTGTATTCTCATTTCTGTAAAGTCTTCATCCTAAGCTAGTATTTGTCTACTCCTGTTATAGATTAAACAAATGTTCTCCCTCCCATTTTCGTGGGATTCCAGCAAGTAAATTATGTGAAAAAAATTGATTATAAGTCTACAACTAGACATGCAAACGTCACGTCGTCGCGCATATATGTACAGTATTCTGATGTATAAACATGAGGATGTAAATGATTGAGCAATGTCTATTATTTGATCAGATACTATACAAAAATCGAAAATAAAAGATATTTTAAAATTAAATAAAATGAGTGATGTTTGATAGCACAAAGCCGCCCCCGTGACCTAATTCCCATTTGATTCTTTTGTCACATTCAAGAGGAGAGTGGGGTAGATCAAATTGCTAAACCCTGACTACAACATATTATTGTAAATTCTTCATAACATATGTTCAATATTATTTAGTCTTTTTGGTCTCTTCTAAATCCCACGTATGGTCTATCCAATGTGTTTATATCTTGGAGTTTAATTAATGAGTCGTCCTTAACATTGATGTGAACATGAAGAAGAAACTACAACGATATACTATAATTATTTTGTCAACTAATTCGATTTCATAAAATTATTTTATCAATTACTTATATAAAAAGATGTTATATGCCTTCCATTTGTTTCATTAGTATATTAAAAGTGGTAATAATCAGCCAATTATTATATTTTACAAAAAGGTTAATAAATATACAGTGATTTTACATCCAAAAAAAATATACAGTGATGTTAACACACCCGATCAAGTGAAGACACTACAAAAAAAATTATTTAGCATCATCTATTTTATATTTTGTATTAATATAAATTATGTAAATTTTTTTACATCACTTATATGAATGACTTTGAAAGTGGTGATGCAAATAATTTGCATCATATTGAATTGATGCCAAATAATTTAATAAACATCAACTTCTTATAAATGCGATAAATATATTTATATATACGTATTTATCTCATTTATAAATATGTGATTTAAAATAGTCACTTAATTTGTGATATAAATTAAGTGATACAGTTCACTTCATTTTTGTAGTGAGATTATAGAAGTTATTCAAAGGACTGACAAATGCTATTAATTTGAATATATACTGATTACAGTTTTTTAAGATATATTATTTTAAAAAAGTGTCCCAGATATAAAATTGTATTTTAGTGAATTTTTATTTTTCAATAAGAAATATTAATTAACTAATGGTATAAACAACAGCTTTAGGAAATTTATGTAATAACATATATATATATAGTTAATGTGACCCAATATTTTAACATTTTATCAAAACTTTTGTTTTGGTATGCAGTATTAATTGTTCTAAGACTAGTACATCTGTATTATTCAAAATTTTAATATTCTAGTAAAAAATATTATTTATATGAAAGTGCTGTTGTAAGAATTGATGTGAAAACATGTGACTGAACAAATCTTTTAATATTAAGATGATGTGAAAACATGTGACTGGATCAAATTAGTATGATCTAGAAACATGTGACTCGATCATACTAATTTGAATGATTTATAGTATTAATTGAGATTTGAATGAAAGAAAGATAGCTTACCAAATGTGTGATGATTTAGTGGTAATGTCAAAATGTTGATTTTTATACTCTAGTTAAAACTCTTTTTGGTATTGTCTGTATATAATTTTTTAAAAAAAAATTAGAATATCTGAACATTGATTATGAATATTAGGGATATTTAATAGTCTGAATACTAAAAAGGTTATACGATGTATGTCTAGAATTCTCATCTGCAAAATGATAAAACGTTTGCTTGAAATGAGAAGTATGCATCTAAGATTATAACAATTAAACGAATACAATTGTTTTCAGTTTTTTCTATGAAGGGGATAACCAATCTAAACTCTAGAATCTAGATTGGTGTGTAGTTATGTTAGCCTTAGTTGTATGATGTATTTGACCATTAAATCTATACTTGTAAAATGCTAACATTTCTGGTAATTATGTTAAAAAAAGTCTCAATTATATAAGTCTTGATATTTATATTGATGACAAAAAAAAAAGTCTTGATATTATGGTGATATAAAATATTTGATGCATATGCGTCCTTCTCAGTACAAAAATATCGTCAAATTGATTTAAAAATTAATAGATTATGCTCTTTGCTTCTGTTTATAATAATAAGTAATACGTAATAACCTCCATAGTGGTGGTTCATAAATCGAACGTATAAATTTACAAGTACAATCAGAATCCTTTTCCTAATACGTAGGAAACCAAACCAATGATCGTTTTCCGAGTGGAACATTAATCTATGAAAATGGATCTCGTTATATTTTTTTTTGCTTATATCATAATTTTAAGGGTGTATCGTAGAAACAAATTGATACTAAAATCAATAGTTCGGGCAAGGAAATATTGATTCATATGGGGGAGAAGACAAAAGAGGTATAGCTGTCACGAACACGAGACTCTTTTACATAAACTAATAGATAATATGGAATAGGAAAAAAAATATTTTACTTGTCTTGCTAAAATGATCATTTCTAAGCCAAAAACTTTTCGAAGTGAATCGATGACAAGGTAACTCTTTGTAGCCATTAGAATTCAGATGTAGATAGCGACCCTCTATATATAAGAAACAAATGTAATCTCACATATATTTTAATTTCCAATCGGTATTTTCTATAACAAGAAAACCAATAGCATCACGATTGTAGATAATACTTACTTGATATCTACAGTGTTAATACCAAAAAGAAAGTTATACAGTATACATAATTTATAGCATAGTCTTGATTGTGTTGCCTGATTTTACCTTGAAATATATTTTTATGTAATATTTTTTTCTGCTATTTTAATAGAAAGCCTTTTTCAATATATATATACATATACCTTTTCTAAGGGTATTCATAGTAATATACTAATATCTTACAAAGCAAATTTTATGGTTCACAATTTTAAATAGTTTCTTGACAATGAAATGTTATCTACTGACTTCATAAATAATAATTTTTTTTTTCTTTTTCTTTACGTCGAAAGACCATTCTATTATTCAAGTTAGAGGTGGCATGAGTAACCAGACCGGAATAAAACAACCAATAAGAAGTAACTTCATATGAAAGGATCTTGCAGTTTTAGCTAAAAAATCTGAAATTTGATTGCGCGCTCTTGGTACATGAGTGATGCTGAAGTCCGGGAAGCATATTTGAAGCGTCTCTATCCTCTTCAATTCCGTCGCAAAGCTTGGCCAAGCATGAGGTTCATTTATTATTGCAATCAGGTCCTTAAATAATAATATTATAAGATACTATAATATAAATCTCATATGCGGAGGAATATTGGTCCTTAGATACATTTGAGTACTGAACTTTATTATTCGATATTAATTCGTAAGTAAATATTTTCAACAATATATCTAACCAAAGACATGGGTCTTGGCGTAGACGAGAGGTGCAGAAAATCAAGGGTGCATTTTGCTTGAAACCCTAAATTAAAGAAAAGAAACATATAGTGTAGAGAAGGAAGAAGAGGAGAGAGAATAGTTGAATGTCTACATGAACTAAGCTACAGACTTGAGAGAGAAGGGTTTGATGAAGCAACGGGACTTGTGTGTAGAGTGTTGTTTTGTTGTGATGATTAATTGGCACACATGTGAATTGGTGGGTACGTTTGTTTGTCCGTCTCCTATATAGACAATTTTCTACATATAGACAATTTTCTACATCCCTATATCGATATCAATGCTAATCTATCCAAACTTATGTACTTGTATCTAAACGCTTACATATATGCAAAACTTAGTATATACACATTAGTGTGTAGAGCATATTGATCTAACGTAAAAGATGCGTTTTTAATCTTGAGATTGATCCATGATCCATCAAATCATTCTGTACGTAACGGGAATGCAAACTGTTAGGCATCAAACTATAAATGATAAGTGTTTTGAAAGACGTGACTTTACATTGGTCTTTGTTCATAAATGTGATCTATATATGCATAGATGCACATTTAAAGATATATATATTAAAAAGAGAGATGTTATACGTAGTATATACGGCATGCATATACAAAGACGTATACATAGCTATAGAGGGAGAAATAACATGATAGAGAGGACAAGGAGAGAGGAGGATATATACGTGTGGGTTTGTGTTCATAAAGATCCCCGTGAGGCGTGTTTGGAGGCATTCCAAAATCACAACTAACATTCTTTTGTTTGCTTTTATTTTCTCTCCTTCACTTCTTTCGATGCTCCCAAACTTTTATTTTCTTAAAAGAAAAATTGATTTCACAATACTAGTTCCTCCCCCATATATCACGAGCTCATCATTCCCTTTCTTGCCATTTTTTTTTACTTTCATTCTCTCTTCAAGTATCCTATTAACATTATTCAGACTAGTGCATAGATATATAACGGGAATCTAGTCAACCCAGGTTGAAATGATTTTGTTGTTGCAATGATCATAACGAATTGGATGTAATGGTACTTGCATCTCTATAATTCGCGATTGAATAGAAATTGCATCCACAAGTGAGAGATGCTGATGTCTTTTTCCCAATATAATTTGATGTCCCAAAGGAGAGGTGAATGCATTTATTTTGATTATAATTTGTAGCTGAATGATTAGCCCAAAAAAAAATATATATACGTGATAAAGTCCAATTTTATATCATTACTTATAACACGGATTGGAATAATATATCATATCATTAAGTATATAAACGGAGTTTTGTAATTATATATCTTTATCGGTTTCCAAAATTTCAAAGCTGGCTATAGTTGTAATCAATTATCGCGATTTTGCTTGGAGGTGTTAGAATAGTATGTAGACAAAGAAGAAGATAAAACACGTAAATATGTTAAAAGTATATAATATAGATAGATATAGTGCAATGGTAAAGTATTTTCATCACAGCGATAGTTTACCGCCAATAAGTAGTGTTACAATATTCACGTTGCTAGGTAAGGGTACGGACACGTATATATGTATATTTATACGTATTTACATGATCGTATAAATATATATTGTAAATAAAATACTCGTAATGCATATCGTAAATTAATCAATATACAATATGTATTTATATAAGAAAACAAAATAAAAATAGGGTTCGATCAAAAAAAAAAAAAAAAAAAAAAAAGGGTCGAATATTAAATAGGATATCGTATATTGAGACATAGAGGCAAGCAAGTAATTCACGAGATACAAAACGGAGTTGTCCGTATATTGTATTTTGTAGCGATCAAGAGAGACTAAGGCAGACATGTGAGAGAGGAAAGGATCCTATATACAATTTAATCTAAGATCTCTGCTTCCTTCTCATATATATACTGCATATACACACATAGTTCCCCTATATCGAAGAGAGTAGAAATCAACCAAGAAAGCTCAATACGAAAGGAAGAGGCTTATAATATCAAGCATAGAAGAAGAATGGATCCGAGGGAAAAGAAGAGAGGTTCTTTGAAAGAGAAGTTTCAATTGCTTCGTTCAATCACTAATTCTCATGCTGTAATTAATATTCACCCTCTCTCTCTTCTTTTTTATTGTGTCCCATGGAGATAAACGCACATGCACACACAAAACACATGAACTCAGTCTTACTCGATCTATATTTGATTTTTTTCACTCAGTCACAATTTTGTCCCGTAAGGTCATTTTCGATATTGGGTATGTGAATCTCTTGGATCTTCGATATATATTTATTTCTTGGGTGATTACTTTATCTTCTTTTAAACACATATAAGAACGCATATTATTGCAAACAAGATGTATATGACAATCATGATCGATAGATGAAACGGAGATGATTTTTTTTGTAACCTCTAATAGTGTTTTTCGGATGATGTATATGCTGCTAATATATGTCACACGCCCTTTTTAATGACAGGAAAACGATACATCGATCATAATGGATGCTTCTAAATATATCAAAAAGCTTAAGAAGAAAGTTGAAAGGTTCAAGGGAGACACTACCGCAGGGCAATCTTCAAGCGAGCCCACGGATCCCACCATACCAATGGTATAAACAATCAAACATACACTCTGTAACCATTAATTATATATACACATAAGTACGCATGTGAATGTGAGAGATTCATTAAGAGGTTTTATTTATTTATAGGTAACAGTGGAAACCCTAGAAAAGGGTTTTATGATAAACGTATTGGCAGGGAAGAATCAACCAGGCATGCTTGTTTCGGTATTAGAAGCCTTTGAGGATATTGGGCTTAACGTTCTGGACGCTAGGGTTTCATGTACCGACTCCTTTAGCTTGCATGCCACGGGAGTCGAGGTAATTAACAAATCAATTAGCAGAGAAACGTATTCATATACGATCAATTCTATGTCATAGTTATAACTACTTGCCAATATATATGTTTCGGACTGTATTTGTATGAAGTACTTTTTTTTTTTGCCAAGAATGAAGTACTTACTACAGACGATCTGATGTTGCGATAGTGTGTGTCGTCATATGTTGTTATGAAATCTCATATGGTTTTACTTACCAATATGAATGTTTGTGCTTTTGCTAATGAAAATTTTAAAATAATATATGGTAGATTATAAAATGAAGGTGGCAATCTCAACAAACACGGATACAAAATATATATAAACATTTTTTAGGTCGATATGTGAGTGTTGGAACATAAAAATTGTTTAGTGATTACGCACCTTTACTAATTGCAGAATGAAGATGGAGAAGGTATGGATTCCGAAGCAGTGAAACAAGCAGTGACAGATGCAATCAGAAGCTGGAGTGAAAGCAATGATCTACAGATCAGCTAGATTGACCCACATTTTCTTTAATTCTCTTTATTATATTTTATTTATGCAAAATTATAATAACACAATTTCTATAGTAATTCTGCTTTTTTCTTCGTTTGTTCATCTTGTAGCCCATAATTTTCTCCTAGAAAGGGGATAATGAAGATAAATCAATTGTATGTTACTGCTATTTATCTCACACAATTAAGCAATAGAAAAATACGTATTCAATTTTCAAAGTATAGTCAAATACATACCAACTGAGACTGTTAAAAGTACTTGTTCTTATTTTCCTTTGTGTGTTAAAAATTAGTTCTTTAGATAAGAATATCAGAAAATCGAAGACGCTTAGCATTGTTTTGAATTTGCTAGAGAAAACTAAAATTATTTCGGATGTGATCAGATGATATTAGAGAGCTTATTCTATACCACAGAAGAAGACAAACAATTTTTGTTCACGTGAGCAAAATAACTCCAGAAAAACTGGAATGTAAAAACGTACAAATACATACATCCTACACGTTCTCCCCACGATTTCCTATTTGCTTAATCATGATGCTGTTTGATAATCTGATTGTTGACAAAACAAAATTGTGATAATTTGATTTACGTTAGCATACTGAAATTTACAAGAGGAAAATATTACATTAGTGCTACTGCTCAATCCGGAGAATATCCCATCTAACAAAGAAATCGATTTGAAACATGTATTTTGGTATATATAGTTTTATTTGATAATGAAAAAATGAATCCACACTGAACTAAAACTTTTAAATAAAAAAATTTATATACAACATTTATTTAATATTTTTTATCAGGGTCGTCCAAATCATCTTGAGAAGATAATCTACTGGGGCTCCTGGAAAACCCCAATCTAGGTGAGCCACTTGAAGACAGAAGAAGTCCAGAGAACCTGCCTGAATCGTATTTTCTGTCCTTTGTCAGCTGAAATATTTGATTCGGAAAACAAACACCACGTCAGGTGAGGCAATAATAAACATTGTCATTTAGCACTTGCAATGAGCAAGGCACATAAGAAGCATAAAAAACCTTGTGGCCAACAGAGTATTGGTTGATGAATTCAGAAGGAGATTCTCCTCTTTCGGAGTTAGGGTTCATCATGTACAGGGACGATGCCGACTTAGGGAGGAGGTGACGAAACGCAAAACTGCTGCGAAGTTGTGGGAGATGGAGGTTCTATGTGTGAAGAAGACGAGTCTAGACAAAAGGGTTTTGTTTTTGGAAAATATTATACATTTTCCTATTAAATTAATCCAATGGCAATTTTGTTAATAATAAAAGGAAGCCTGGTTTTTTTTGTATTTTCGTCACCCCTGTGTATTCTAGTAATTAAGAAAGTTTATGAGTTAGTATATTCATTACATGTATTATTTGAGTCATAGGTAACTAGAGGCCGAGCCCCGCACAAGCGCGAAGTTATTTGTGTATGTTGTTGATGTTCAGTTTTACTTAGTGTTAGCGTTGTTAGTTATGTTGTTCTTACATTTGTGTTGGTGCGTGCAGTTATTTGGCAAAGCAGAGGGTCGGAGGTGGTGGAATTAGTAGGGAGGCAGTTGTTTGTTGTTGATTACGTGTATGACGCTTTGTGAACGAAGACCAGTTGATACATATATATTTTTTGTATTTAGTTGTCTGCATCCCAATTCCCACCGAGGAACATATGATGGTGTGCTTGTGTCACTTTTTCTGGGGTTTTTGTTTTGTTTTGGTGGCTATTGGATTTTAGTTGGTTTCTTTGTTGCATTGTTTAATGTCGATGCCATGTAACTATCTGAACATGTTCTCATGCATGAAGCAAAAGACATGCTTATTTTCACGAAATGCAAAGACCCATCAACGTTCTCCTTTATTTAAAAATCAAGTAATTCTTCTCCTGGTGGGAGATAGTTTGCAGATAATTAAAGACAACCGAAGTTGAAAGTAGGAAAAAATATACGAAAATAGTTATTTCATTGACACATAAGCTAAGTGGGGATGACGGTTTGATGGACTTGAAACAATCACTCACGTGCCTCTTTTCTTCGTTTTCAAAGCTTGACATTGCTTCATCAACTTCTTCGGCTCTCCTGGGCACATGAACCGTGTAGCTAACAGTTACTGCTGGTAGTATAGATTGGGAATCCACGTCTGGAGTTTTGTTGCTGCTGGCAGTCTGAAACACAGTTGTACGTGTGTTATATTAGATGATGTTATTCTGTTAGATATATGCATGAAAGTACTATATTCAGCAGAAATTGTTTAGCATCAACATGTTTCTTGAGAAAAAATAGATGACTATCCCTAAATATTTTTTGGACTGACCGTGGTGACCACCATGACAAACTGGGTTATATCATCTGAGTTCTTAAGACCCCTAAAGGGGCCGCATCATCGTCAGTCACACAAAGCAAGTACACGACCACCGTACTGGTGTATGAGATAATATAAGTTTTCTTAAAGCAGGAGCAAATGGATAAAAACATGAGAACTATATGTGAAAGCGGGCTTGGGTCAATGAGATTAAAACATACCATAAGCTGAGTCGTTGTTGAGGCGCTTTTGAGGTCAGTGCCTAGCAGAAAACGTTTTTGGCCAACAACATCTGAAAGTTAACAAATGGAATTAAGAATCAGTAGCTAATAGATGTCAAAAAAAAAAATCAGTAGCTAATATGAATGTACGGCGTTGGAGAAATTTGATTGTGATATATAAAAATATACCGGGGGTTCTAAGTTTGTGTTTGCAAGAGCCTGGAGATGATCAAACCTCTGTCCATCTTCCAACTTCAAACCTATCATCTACGATCGCTGCCGTCCATTAAAGATTGTCGGTAAGAAGAGTTAAATACGTAGACCAATAGTTTTAGTTTTTATGAAATATGGAAAGAAGAAATCATTCATGTTAGAGTGAAGATGACGGTACCTTTTCTTCTAGCAAAAGGAAGGTGATTCCCATAAATTCACCATTTTTATTGATGTTACGGGGATCCCAGTAGCTGAGAAGACGGTCAACAACAAACTTGAGAAGACCGACAAAGGCGGAGAGCGTTGAAGGTGGTGGGGAGGATGGCAATAGCATCAGAGACAGACATCCTCAACAATTGAAAAAAAAAACAGTGCTGGTAGATATGAGAGGTTGGACTCCTGAATCTAGCATGACTTATATATAGCGAAGCCGTTCGTATCATTTATGAGACGCTAGCGTTTTTGATGGTGTGCGTAAAGAGGGGGAGATGAAGAGATAGAGGGAGACTAAGAGTTCCATGGATTTGATTGGAGAAGTTTAGACAGTAGGGTCTGTGTATTGGAGGGGAGGCACAGGATTGGGAAAACCATAGGTCTCAGTCGAAGACAATGAGCTGACGACTTGCAGGCTTTTTAGGGCCAGTTTTATGGTTTATTAAGATAGGCTTAGGCTTTAATCAAATGTATAACCTGATGTAATAGATGGACTAGTGAGTTTAAAAAATAAGCCCACAAATCAATCAGCAAATAATAGAGAACGTGATTTGTAAATCATTTTATTTATTTGTGGGACATTATTAAACCGACCTTCATAAATCAACATTATAATGAGCCCGTTTCAAGGCTCCTCAGTGCGCCACGTCAGTATTTTGTGGGCTCCACCTTTAAAAAAAATGAAAAAGTGTCAAGCCCATAGTTCGAACCCGGGTTATTGACATATAAACACCAACATTTATACCACTAGACTAAAGGATACTTTGTATATTGATGGCCGAACCATCAATTTACAAAGTATCCTTTAGTCTAGTGGTATAAATGTTGGTGTTTATATGTCAATAACTCGGGTTCGAACTATGGGCTTGACACTTTTTCATTTTTTTTAAAGGTGGAACCCACAAAATACTGACGTGGCGCGCTGAGGAGCCTTGAAACTGGCTCATTATAATGTTGATTTCTCATTATTTTATCATGTGATTTAATTTTAATGTTAAAAATAAAATTAAACTAATGAAACAATGACAGTTGTCTTTATAGTACCTCAAAGTTCAGTGAACGTTTCTTAAAAGACGATTCTCTTTGTTTCTACTCCCTTTTTTTTTGCCAACTGAGGTTTCTAATCCCTCTCCCATACTTTTTTTTTTCTTAATATTATTTTTGTTTAGAAACTCTCTATCTAGAAAAATGAATAAAGTATTACATAGTAAGAGAGAGAAAAGTAAAAACAATAGAAACGTCCCTTTATGTGGAAACTCTCACATCATCGAAATTATCATGCCACTTGCCACGCTCTCATTCACACACTTTTGTTTTACAATTTACAATTTAATTATTTAATAAATTATTTACAAATAATACTCTCTCCTTTAAAAAAAATAGATGTTTTAGAAAAACAATTTGTTTCACAGAGATATATATTTTGTGTTTTCTATGAAAAATTGTAAATTTCAAAAAAAATTAATTGATTTATTGAATTGTTATTGGTTAAAAGATATTGAAAATTGAAAATTGAAAATTGCTACATTTATTTTAGTGATTTAATATGTTTTTTCAGTATGTGTGAAAACAATAGAAAATCTATTTTTGTGAAACGGAATAAATAGTATAATAATGGAAAAAGACCAAGTTTTAGAAACTTGTCGATGCTGATGCTCTAACAGAATCTACACAAATCTTTTAATCCACTATAGAAAACTCATGATAAAAGTAAAAAAGACACCAATATATGTGTGAGAAGGTTCTCCTGATCACAAGTTCAATAATTAATACGGGCAAGTTTTACCATCGGTCCGGTGTGAAAACAAATATCAATTGACCCTCGTTAATATCATGCAGATGTAGAAACTAAATTTAACGTAACAAACCAAACCAAAAAAAAAAACATGAGATTTGTGATTTTGAAGTATTAGATACTAAACGATTTGGGTCTTCTAGTATCTAGACTCTAGATATAATAGTTCTTCCACCTACGAGACTTAGAAGACTTCATTATATCAACGGTAAGATCTGGATTCTTCCCAACAAACAATCTGAACTCAACAGTGTCACAGATCGCCAGTAAATTCCTCACGACAAACATGGTGGCAGCGTCGTTGAGTGCTTCGTCAAAAGGAATCAAAGACAGTTCCAAGATATTGATAACATTCGCCAGTTTCAAAGATGATATCAATTCTTTTCTACATAGATCCCTTAGATGCGGAATATCATATTTGTCCGCTGCTACAAAAAGTGTTTGAGCATGTTTCTTCTCCTTTTCAGAAAGCACAGAACGATTGTTGTAGATGAACCCAACTAAAGCCTCTAGCTCCTCTTGTTTCAACTCCGAAAGAGTTACTGTCTCGATCTGATCAGCCGTACCTTTGAACTTGTCTGATTCCAGCATCTTCTTAAACACCTCTGATCGTGCCGCCTATTAACAGTACATACATACTTATGTTGATGAAGTATCATTTAAGGTAAGAGGCAAACACATATAAACATAATATTTATATAACTATTTTAGATGTAAGATGATAAATAAATGACAAGAGAAGAAAAAATAGAAGACCAAAACAAGTTTGTTGGCGGAGATAGCTGCACTCTCATTACTGTCTCCTGCCTTGAGACGTACATCTACTTGCCATTGTTCATTAAAGACCTTTGCAAACCCACCCAAGAAAATTTCAAGATTGTTCTCCGTTGTCATAGCTAGGTAACGTGAAGTTTATTTCGTAAAGGATGGTGAGTTATATAGAGAAAACTCCATAGACGCCAGTCAAAAAATGTTTCTTGTTTTACTTTCTTCAACACTGCCAAATCCTTGGAAAGGAATGAGACATTAATGGTAATGAATAATCATGCACTGCATGTCCCAAGTCCCAACTTTTGGTTGCCCGATGCTCTTGGGATCCGGAATTATATATGGAACCAAACGGATGTTTCAACAAGGGACCAGTATATATTTTAAAAGTGTAATTAAGTTGATTGGTCATTAATGGGTTAAGAGTTCCAGTATATTTTGTTGATAAATAATTATAGTTTGTATGTGTTTTTCTAAATTTTCTAATATTGATTAATAATCCCTCCGTTTCAGATTACTTGTCGTTGTAGGCTAAAATTTTGTTTCAAAATAAGTGTCGTTTTATAATTTCAATGCAAAATTTATTGATTTTATATTTTTATCTATTTTTTAACTGATTGAAATGTGGTTGGGTGTATTGGAAATAATGTTTTTATCTAGTAAATATACAAAATTAAATGTATTTTTAATATGTGTGCCGATGTCTACAACGACAAGTAATCTGAAACGAAGGGAATAGCAAACTGTAATCTTCACAAAAAAATAATTAATTTTTTGAATTATTATTGGTTTAGTCTTATTTAAAATTGATAAATAATATATTTATGATAGAAAGTTAATAATTTTTCATTGTGATTATCAATTTTAAATAAGATTAAACCAATAATAATTCAAAAACTTTAGTCAATTTTTGTGAAGATTACAGTTTACTATTTTATAAAATGTTTTTAAATAAACAATCAATATTTTATTGCCTTGTCTTGTCTCAAACCGGCCATAGTAAAACATTTCGTACATCGTTAAATTTATTGACAACTCTAATATAATATTTAAATCATGATTAATAGTTTTAAGTTTCAACAGTTAAATTTACTAGGGGCATAGGCCCCGCACAAACGCGAAGCCGTGTACGTTATTGATGTGTTGTATAGTTTTGTATACGGAATTTAGCCGTTTGTATTTTTTGAACTTTAATTTTCTCGCGTTGTCTATAATGGTAATGAATGAGACATTGGAAGGCACACATCTTGATTAGGTTGAAATAAGAATGACCGGAGAATTCATATGTGTTGATATTTTCATATATTATCCTCCTAATGATTTGATCGACCATTTGCGTTATTAGCGCTTTTATGTTTAAAAGCTGAAGTTTATGGGGGTGGTTATTAAGTAGTTGTTAGCATATAAATCAAAAAGTGTAAGTAAAAAGATATATAATTTGGTTTTTTATAATTAGCAATTTATACGAATGATAAATTAGATTATTTTTTACTTTACCTAAAATTAATTTCAAGAATATAGAATTGTAATATAAGATTTTTTTTAAAAAAATATTAATAACTCTATAAATTTATAAAATTGTATAGTGACATTTTTTATAGAAGTCTTACTGGACTTTAATAAAAATGATTTGTGGTGGACTAAAAAAGTTTGAAATAGATGGACTAGAAAAATAGAATTTGGTGTAGTTTATGGCCAATTTAAAAATAGAATTTGGTATAGTTTATGGCCCAAAAAATATAATCTGAGTAGACTTTTGTTTTTGCCGTGTTGTCTGGAAAGTCCATACAATTGCCTTTGATTCCTGTCGGTGTTTACTGTTTAACGATTTTAGTCTATGAGATTGATGAACCATATAGCTTCTCAGTTTCTAAAAATCGTTTTTATTTAACTCAATGGTAGAAATATGATATATATTTTATTGGTGGTGTTAAATCTTTTTATTAATATAGCTTAAAAAACTTTTAAATGAATCCCTTTTATACATTAGAGAGTACTTTTGATTACTATTATTTTATTGTATTGATGATTTGTGAAAATCTTAGTTTTTGTCCAAATCTCCTCTTATTGTATCTGGTATTTATAAAAGTTCTATCAAATCCAAGCTTATTGGATTAAACATTTGTCCAAAGTCCTTAAAATCCCCCCTTATTGGAAAACAAGGATTTTATTTAATAAAGTACGTCAATAATGTTTTGAGGTATTTGAGAAGCAATTAATAGTTAAAATTCAGTAGGTACAAATACCACCTAACGGGATGGTATTTGTCTTGAAAATCCAAATTCAAAGAATATAATCTAATCCCATACAAAGCTAGACAAATTTTAGTGCACTATCAGGTTGATCGTGAAGAAATGAATGCACATGACTAGTCTAGAAACCACTAATTTGATTTGTTCCTAGTATACGGAAAATTTATCAACATGTTTATGCGGAAAGCGGTAGAGAAAGCAAAGAAGGTGTTGCTTAGTCATGAACATGATAGTGTTTAAGATTAGATTTTGGATCTAGAAACTGTTGTTAAACTGGGAAATCATATTCTGAATTCAGGGATCAGATTCAATTTGATAAAGAATCTTCTTTTCCTCTTGGCAGTCAGATTGTGTGGAGGAGATTGGTGTTTTACACTACAGATATGCCAAGTTTTATTTTGTTTAGACATATTAAATTTGCAGTGTTCTCCGTAAGCTACAACCTAAGATAAAAAATTTGGGATGATCCAACTAGATAAACAGATGTGGGTGAAAATGCTAGTAGATGTTGCTCAAAATCCTTGATCAAATTACGCTTTTTCAATCATTTTTATTATTCTGACTGAGATGACATATCCACCTGGTCCTCCTCTAGTTTTGTTCTCACCCTTGGTTGCTTACTTTCTTGAATGGTGTGAGTGACATGTTGCGGAGTATCTCATGGTAATTTGAGTGATTATTTCACTGATGTGTAAATGTGCTGTGTTTCGTTTTATATAATTAATATAAGTTGTATTACATATCTCTATTGAGTTATTGGTCGTAAATGGTGATGCAGGTATGGTGGTAAATATCTTAAGAAAGAGATAGTTGGCTGAACTGTTCTTCTAATAGATATATTAAAAAATTGAAAAGTGTGATGTGTTCATTTATAAATAATTTGTAAAGAAAAAGATTTTAAAACCGTCAAATCTCATAAAAATTTCATCAGATCATCTTAAAAGATTTGTTCAAATCCCAAATTCCCTTAAAAATCCTTGGAATTTGTCATAAAAACAAATTCCTTCAAATCATCGATACAATAAGCGCCCCTAGTGTTTTAAGATATTTTTATTGTTTTTTTTAGTTTAACTTATATCTTTTGATGTTTATTTCTTATTCGAACACCTTTCGAATATTTTTTTGTTAAAGGGTTTACCTTTTCGAATATCATAGTGAGTTCTTTTCTAAATTCTCAAATGTCTAAATACGATGCAAAATCTACATCGTCCCCATTTATAAAAAAAAGTTTGAAATTAGTGAAAGTTATGTGATTTATCCAAAATATAAAGAAATTTGTATAACAGTCAACGGATGTTATTGGTTTTTGATCCTAGATAGATAGATACACATAGAAATACACCTTTTTCTTTACAGACCGAAAAACCATTGGAAGCTTGCGGAAGACGGTCGATTTGAAACCCTTTATTTTACTTAATCGTTAAAACTTTCTTTAAATATACGTCAAATGAATCAATATGAAGAATTGAGAAGGCATAAGGTACCGGTTGACTTGGCAGCAGGAAGAAGAAGCAATGCTCACGCGCAAGACGCTATGTGAAGATAACATTTTACTTTATTATATAGAAATGTTTAACTAATCTGGTTATTTAATCATCTTTTAAAAAATTTGAGATTAATGCTTGTGATGAACAATTTTTTTTTTGCTTGTGATCAACATGTTTTTTTTCGTTTTTTGATATTCAATTTTTTGTGAAAATAGCTGTTTTTATCCCATATTTTCAACCTAACAAATGTGGATCTGTTTCGTTTTTGTTAGTTTTTTCCTATTTTTTTCCTTGTTGTATACTTGCTTAATAAACAGTGACGTAACCACCAGGTTCCCAAAAACAGCCTATGCATCCAGTAAAACCTCTGATCACATCCAAAGCCATGGAACTAACCCAAACATGAAGCATTAACTTATTTTACAGGGAAGCTTAGAATTGTCAAATCAAAACATCAAATTATATAAAAAGGAAGGACAAAAATTTATAAACAGAAACATGCCTTTTCTACTACCATACTTTTGAAGATATAGTACACTAATTGCATAACGAAACCTTTATTTGATATAACTGGCCCTACCGGACCGAGTGTATCTGGGATTTCTTTGGATGCCACTGTCTCACTGGTCTATCTCTAGAAGCAGACATCCGGTCTTATTACTTCTCCGTGCATCGCTGCCTTCATCTGTCCCTGATATCAGCTCTAACGAGGAGGACTACTATTTGTGGAGGAACGGTTTGCGGGACCCACCTTCAACGTTCTCCTCTGCAAAGCTTTGGTCTTCTCTTTATCAGTTTCCCCCTCAGGTTTCTTGGCTAATGGCTGTCTGGTTTAAAAAAAATATCCCAAAGCATGCTTTTAGAATGTGGCTGGTGATGCGAGGCAGGATGTCTACGAGAGACAGACTTCTAACTTGGGGATTAGATGTCTCACCTCTCTGCTTGCTTTGCGGAACCCAAAATGAATCATTATCTCATATCTTCTTTGAATGTGATTATGCCTCAGCTGCTTGGAGAAGTGTCACTCGATCGACTGGACTGCAGCTCCCAGCTCGGATCAATGACATTGTCCCCTTCCTCCTGTCTATTCGGTTGCCAAAGAGATTCAAAACCATTATGTTGCTCATTCTTCAAGCAACTATATATCACCTTTGGCTGGAAAGAAACAGTCGCTTGCACAACAGAGTCTCCCGTCCCTATAATCAAATTGTCAAGGGCATCTTTCTTCATCTTAGAGCAAAGCTATACTCGCTCGACAAAGAGGTTAAGTCCAACATGATCTACACTGGAGTATCTGCGTCAACTTCTACAGCCACAAAACCTTCGTACCTATCAATCTGGTTTCAGCATGTTCAACGTTAAAATGGAGAGTATCTTGAGAGTCTTCACTTCGAGTATCACACGATTCTTGCATCAATCGAAATGAGTTTCAGTATAGTTTATCTATCATGTTATTTACTGCTCTTTAAATTGTAACCAAAACTCTTATTCAGAAATGGTATCGAAATTTAAAGTTGAAAAAAAAAAAAAAAAAAAAACATGTTCTGTCACAGAAACAACTACATTACACAATAACATAAATAACGCTTGCTAGGCACCAGTATAAACGACCAAAATGTTGTATCACACATCATCATACAAAACAAGTTACTTAATAAACTCAAGAGATTAACTATAAAACCAAAAAAATATCCATCATGGGAAATATTTACAACTCCAATAAACTAATCGCCTCACAATATTACAACAAAATCGCTAAGACACGATAACAAATACATTTCAAAGAAAAACAAAAAATCAGAAAAAAAAATTTGCACATGTAGATAGCACAAATAGCAAACAATTCGCGCATAGCACGGACACAACACTAGTATATTATATACTAGGGTCAGCCTGTCCTAGGGACTGGATAAATTTGAAAATAATTTTAATAGTTAGATTAAATATTTAATAAACTGAAATCTAATATGTATTATACTAATGTTGCTTTGTTTAGGTTTCTTGATATTTAATAGTTACGTTACGGGGCATTTTTAAGTAGCCAAATATATTTGTGGATCAATTTCTTTTTAGTTTTGTTATATTCGTATCAGTTTAGTAATATTTTATTGACTAAGCAATCATGGAGTTTTATATAATTTTAGCGCCATGTACTCCTCCTGCCTAATGGTGTATTTTTACGGATGTTTTTTTAAAGCAATTTGCATATTTTTCTATTTGTTGTGAATTTTTTATCCATACTATTTAAGAATGTAAAGTTAAAAAAAATGTAAGTTTTAACTGTAAGAAGCGAAACATGCAACTTATCGTAAAGGAGAGTTGTGAGTATGAATTTCAATCATGAAAGGACCGTAACGGAAAGCAAAAGACATGTAGGAGAATAATCACGCACACTGATCATGGGGAGGAGGACAGCGGTGTTGTTTCATAACAAAACATGCGAATTTCTTCATTTGTTTATAAAGAAAAAAATCATCGGCATCTATCACGGTGTCTACGGCAGCCTCTTCGTGGCATGATTATTAACATATTGTGTGTGTATTGTTACTTGTGGAACAGGTCGTATTCATTAAAAGATCACCTTATTTCCTCCAACACTTGTCTATTTCAGCCATGTAAGTGCTCCGGCTACGACAGTTCACTTATCTCACTTATGACTACGCGCGGATTTTTTTTATCAAAAATGTTTAGAATGATGTAATTAGAATTTCAGTTCTAACAATTAGAAAGATAATAGAAAATATGAACTATTATACTTTGTTAATTACAGAATAATTTTGTAATTTCTAACAAAAAATAAATGTTACTGTTATTTTCTACACCCAAACATTCTTTTTTTTTTTTTACATAATATAGTTGCAGAATCATTTAAACTGTTAGTTTTTTTTGAATAATGTTAGCTTTTTTAGTTAAAATAATATTTTATTATTCAGATTAGGATTAAAATTTTTGTTTTTATTATTTCCTGTTCTATATCATTTTTAGTTCAGAGCCTTTTGTTGAACTTCAATAAAAATTTCACTTTTTCGCCCTTTTACATATATACGAACCTTTTTTTGTTTAAAATATTTATTTGAGAGACATGGACGTTGGCATTTAAAAAAACAATTATGAAACAGAAATGAATATTTGGAGGGAAAGGACTTTAGAATTACAATTAGAGACTCTAGGCATGTGAGATAAGGCTTGGGGTTACATGTCCACTGGTTTGTGAAAGGACTCCCATACAATTAATTGATGAAATTTAAGGTTATTCATGATAGATTTTATTATTTTTATTTAACTAAATATAAAACTGGAAATTTTGAAAGTGAAACCCTTTGCTTTGCAAGACGAACAATGGTGGAAAAATAAGATTAGTTAAAGAAGATTTCAAACAAATCTAAAAAATTGGATGGACTAAAAATGAACCAATGATATACATATCTTACACATAACTCCAGTTGCTTCTCATTTGCCTGCTCACAGTCAATCTCCTCATGTATGATAGAATCACTGTTGTAATGCATGCTGCTGTGTAAAATAATGCATCTGTATATGTTACATGGGCTTCGGTGTTGTTCATTTTAGGAGTAAGCATTTTACAAAGTTAATTGTCTTTGGTTTTTATAGTTTGTATTGAAATTTAATTTTAATTTACAAATAATAAAAATTATAGAAATAGTTCCGGTGATATAAAAGTTGTTCTTTTGTAGCTCAGTTATATAACTTAGAAAAAAGCATGAACAAACGGTAACTAAAAAGGCAAAATTCATGAACAAACTGTAAATGATTTAAGAGAAGCATTTATAATAACTATATGCTAAAAAACCTTTTTGTTTGAGAAGACAAAGCATCTAAGAGTAAACCTAAAGAGAACATGTCAAAGACTCACCACACCAAACAAAAGCAAAACGCACAGGAAAAATAGAAACAAAACAGCTAAAATGGTTAAAAAGGTTTCAGAGCTTTGTCCAACCATGTAAGACGACCATGATTGCTTTCTCTATTCCCTCAAAAGACATTCACCGTTTTCACTCAGCTTTGGTCGATTTATCTAAAATAAACATGAGCATAAAAATGGGATTAAAGGATGTAGATAAGGTTGAGGCTTGTGGATAAAGCTTTTAGACTTCTTACCAGTAATCCTTGAAAGACGAAAAAGATCTGTCACTGTTCATTGAACCCTTAGCTGAAGCTATGAGAAGTCTGTGAGCTCTTGGAGACATTGCACTCAGCTTCCCATTTGATCCAGGAGGAAGAGTGACGCCTTGTAATTCCGTTCTTCTCAGGCTTCTCTTGACCAAACCTCGGAGACCCTTGTCCTCTTACTCTTGCCTTTGCAGATGCAGTTGCAATAAGTTTGAACCAGACTGTTAAAGGACGCATTTGATAAGAAGATACATGAGGTATGCAACGAATATAATCATCACCAAATTTTCAATTTCAAGCAAAGCTTAGAACTTTATAAAAGGAAACCAAATTTTCTGCAACACATGAACAAACCTAAAGCTAGGACATGAACAAACCTAAGAATCAGACAAATCATGTCTACAAAGACGTAACATTTTAATAGAAGCGAAAGATGAGAAATCGTGAGGATGTTTCTCAAGGGATGAAACCATACCATTTTATAGATGGAGATTCACCGCCTCGAAGAGAGATAAGGATCATTGAATGATTGTAGTGTGGCGAAAGAGTTAAGAACTCATTAATGGAAATGAATCATGCTACTCTAACGGCTAGGGGGGTGACATGAAACGAAATCGACGCATAGATTACTCACAAAGACTCGTCTCAATCCACCTTTCCAAACCTCCATTGTTGGCAGAGCTTGAAGAACATGACAAACCCTAGAAAGAATGGCGGCTTCTCGAAAGCAAAGCAAAGGTGAAAACGACTCTGGGCCAAATTTTGTAAGTTTTCAGCCCAATAACGCAATGAATATAAGCCTAATGTTCGAAGCCCAAATAAATCCAGTGTTGCGTTTTGTGCGGACATGACATGTGTCGCAACGCAGAGGTCGACTTTCCTAAGTGGATGCTGACGTAGCGCGCCCAGGAGAGAGGAAACAGTATTATATATATATAAATAGATATATATATATATAAATAGATATATATATATATATATATATATAGTATAATATCTGTTTTGTCCTTTGTCATAAACATTTAAATTAATTATTTAAATAAACTTAAAATTGTTGTAATTTGATTTTTTATTTTTTTCCATTTAATATATCTATATATGCATTATTTGTTTTCAGTAAAAAAATCGAAAACCAAGTTAAGAGAAATCTACTCTATTAATTCAGTGTCCTATTTTTTATCTATTTATAAATGTTGTTAGACTAATTCACTCGAAATTTAATATGTCTTATTTATTATTTAGCTTAATCAACTAAACGTATAATATGTTTAAGAAAATTGGAAAGAATGTTATTCCCCTACATCTTTGCAAGTAGATTTTGTAACTGTGATCTTAACCACAATTTGGAAAATAATATATATTTAAATAGTAAATATATTTATTTGAAAAGTATAGGTTTACATAATCTTAGGTATATATATTCTCTATTTATTGTAAACATATCTATATAAGTTTTTGCATCTAAGTTATACATAATATTTTGGGATTTGTACTTTTTTGAAATAAAAAAGAGGGATTGTTATAAAAATTTAAGAATATTAGAATATATGAAATTTGGAAAAATAGACTATGCAAACTTTATAATGATGAAGGTTTAAAAGTACTGTAACAAAAAGGTTATAGTTTAATATAAGATATTTATTTAAATATATATTCTAATTTTAAAATAAATGTTTTTAAAATCTGTTTGTTTTTATATATAAATATTATTATATTATTTGAATTGAGAAACTCTAGTATGGTTTAATAACAAAATATATAATCGAAAAATAGTTTAAAACTTTTTAAAATTTGATTAGCTATTATTCTTATATTTTTGAACTTATAATATTAATGAGGTCAATTAGTTGGACTGTTATAACCTTTTTGATAATCTAAAAACCTGTAGATAAAAAAATTTAGAAGATTATAATTTCAATAATAAATTTAATTATATTACTATTAATTCAAATTTTATAACAGAATTATCAATAATATATGTGCATCCGCGCGGGTTTGAGTCTAGTTGAATTTAATTTGTTTTCTTCTCTAATTGAGTCCACTTTAGCTGATAAATCCATATATTTTTTGGTCAAATATGAATCCATATCATATCAGCTAAATTTAGCTTCTAGATTCATATCCTAAATTTATACAGATATAACAATTCAATTTGATACAGATACCAGTATAGTCAACCATACCAAAACTGGATTTTATTTCTAACAATTAAAGACAAAAGATTTATATTCTTTTAATTTGAAACGCTGCATGTATAAAAATAACTCGTTTATATCTATAAAAATATAAAACACATAAATATACTTTTATATTTCTTTATACAATAGAGAAATATTTTATTTCTTTTATTCTTTGTTGTCTATAATACATATTTTATATTTGACGGAAACTATAATAATATTCTGCTATTTTCTCTATAGTTTACTTACTTTAGAATATGTATCTGACATTTACTTTATAATTTCCTCCTCTCACTTTTTCGTAATATATATTTTTTTCATTCTAACTTGAAAAAACTCAACTGAAAGAAATTTCTATAAATACATGTTTTGGGTTTAAAGCTAGTTTCTTATAATTTTATATTATTTTTATATAAGATTTTCCATATCTAAAGAAATAAATTGGAAGATTCTGTCCATTTTAATCTTTGACCAAAAAGATATTATTTTATGAATGTTTATGTTATGTATAAAATCTGATCAGCCTCAGTAAAGAATAATAGTAAGCAAAAAGAAGACCCTATCATATAATGGCCATCACCAATAAGTTTTCGGTTGCATTTGTTCTTACCATCCTCTGTGTCATATCTTTTGTCCATTGCCAGAAAACATCTGATAGAACTTCTGGTACTGACTTATTAAACTCTTTACTTTCATTCTTTCTAAATTATTAGACAACTTTTTAATTTATTATAGTCCTTTAAGTGGTATATATGCGTTAATAGAAGTTTGCATACATTCATCTAGGTAATTTAATACCAAAAGCAAGTTTTCTTGTGTGATTCGGAATCTGAAGACATGCATGCAAACTTGCTTGCTACTGAAAAGATTGTTACAACTTACCAAACGTTGTAGCTACCTTTACTATTATTATAGGAAAGAAAAAAATGTAGAAACATTTTAAGGAATCCTCACTAGGCAGTTATTTTACCTAATCTTAGTAGTCATCGTCATCAGACTCATATTCGACTGGGATCATAACCGGATTCAGAAAAGCCTTAGTTATCTCTACAGCAAGATTTGGGTTTCTGGCAACAAACATCTTGAACTCACAAGAATCCAAAAATGTATTTATATTCCTTGCGATAAAACTCAAAACAGCATCGGTGAGAGGTTTGTCCAAAGGAACCTGCGAGAGCTCAAGTACGTCAAGTGCATTGGAAGAACTGAGAGACGATATAAGTTCGTTTCTGCACAAGTCCCTTAAATGAGGAATCTCGTATCTTTGCGCTGCTAGATAAAGCGACCGAACATGTTTCTTTAGTTTTGAAGAAGAAACTAATCCGTGATCGTTGTACATGAACTCAACTAGAGTCTCTAACTCTTCGTGTCTCATCTCTGAGAAAATTAACGTTTGGTCGGATGAAGCTTTCGTCGCTTTTGATTCCAGCATCTTCTTGAATACCTCAGATCTTGCCGCCTATAATCATTGATAAAAGCATGTCAACGTACAAAATAGTATTTATAGTGTTTTATTCTTAATATGAAGATGATAATGAAAGAGAAGAAATACAATAACAAGTTTGTGGGCTGAGATAGCTGCAAAGCCATTACTGTCTCCTGCCTTGAGTAGCAAATCGGTATGCCATTTTTGTTTTAAGATTTTTGCAAATCCACTCGAGGAAACGTCTGTTGCCATATATCGTAGAGATCTATTCCAAGGAAAGTCAAAATTGAGTAACTTTATTTTTAACCTTTAAGACTGAGATGTTAGGATTGTTGAGTAACTTTATTTTTAACCTTTAAACGAAGAGACGAAAGGTCAAATCGACGGTCAAACTGGATGGACGATCATCTTTTATAACAAAAAATGCTATTTCCCAAATGCACAACTATTATTAAATTATATTTTTTTCAACTATTATTAACCTAATCTGCATATATCTTTTCTATGTGCGTCTTAGTTAGTGCACATGCGGTATTAAGATGGTTGGTTGTGTTTCTGATGAGGTTGAAGAAGCTGATCATAAATCTATTACATGAATTAGGAAACTTAAGCAACTGGGAACGTGTAGAAGACTCTTAACTCACAAATGTGGAATCTTGCTGTATTCCACCAATTAGCATCATTTATGTTGAAATCTATTTTGGTGAAGGAAAAAACAATTTCACCTACAAGTTCAGTTCAAATAAAATAAAATAAAAATAAATACAGAATTCACGCTCATTTACTAAAGAGCTATTCTGAAAAAAAAACAAAAAAATAAAATTTCAAAACATTATGACGAAACTATGCTAGGAAAACTCTGAAACTATATTTATATACGATTTACGATATTCCTGTTTGAGATGCGATATAATTTTCTTCAATTTTTTTGCTAACGTTAGTATCATTAAAATGAAAGAAGATTTACAAAAGTTAATCTAAAGAGAGCAACACCTTGGCAATAAAGCATGAAAAACAGGGTGGGACAAAACAGTTTTAGATGATGTCAAAATCGTCATCCAATCCAAAAGATCCCTACACAGTTTTCTATCTTTCCGCATCGATTGTGTTTTTTGCTTGCAAGATTGTGTTTTTTATCTCACGATCCCTAAACAGTTTTTGTTTTAATCTCACGATCATCAATCCCTAAACAATTTTCTTCAATTTTCTTCAGTTTTTGTTTCAGTGCCAACTGCCAAGTTTCTAATGTGTGTACTTTTATCATTGTCGGTCGATATTTCATATTTAATTAAGACGCTAAATATATTAAGCATCGAAAGAACATACGGCAAAAAAGGTAGTGCGTTCTTTTATACAAAAAGAATTATATCATACGGTTTACTGAGTTTTTTCTTTCTTTTGTGAGATGATGTCGTAGATATGTTGAGAAATTGTTATCATTGGAACCAGGAAACGTTACCATCGCTAACTGTTGTTGACCAGACAATATCTCGCTAGATAGATAGACGAATTTTCTGTATAATTATAATACAAAATGGACCAATTAAAAACTGTATACACCCATTTGATGATAGTGATGATAATCGTGGTTCATGACGACACTAATGAAAAGGTAACAAAATATCTGGCGGTAACGTTATATATATATCACCTATTACCTATACTTGATCTTGTAAAGAGTAAGACAATTGTTTAAGACGATGTCTAGCTAGGCTAATTTAAGACATTGTTTTTAAAAAAAAAATTCCAGATCCCACTAATAAAAAGAGAATCAACATGCAACCTTAAAGGCTTAAACCATTTCCCTTTAGTCTCTCTTGACTGTCATAGCTCTTCCAGTTCCCACAACATTACCAAAGATATACCAAAACATCAAAATTTACTTAAAACAAAAAGTAATGGAGGCTGCAAAAGTGTACACCCAAGATGGCACCGTCGACCTCCAGGGCCGTCCCGCCCTCGCGTCCAGGACCGGTCGTTGGAGAGCTTGCTATTTCCTTCTTGGTATTTTTGTACTCAAGTCATTATTTTCATCAAATTATACCAGTTGTTTAATGGATTAAAAAGCATATTAGGTGATTATGTTTCATTAATTCACAAGCTTTATGTAGTTTTGTTTGTATTTGAGAAGGGTATGAAGCGTGTGAGCGGATGGCGTTTTATGGAATAGCTTCGAATTTGGTGAATTATTTGACAACGAGACTTCATGAAGACACGATTTCTTCGGTTAGAAATGTAAATAACTGGTCCGGTGTCGTGTGGATCACTCCGATCGCCGGAGCTTACATCGCCGACACATACATTGGCCGCTTCTGGACTTTTACTGTCTCCTCCCTCATCTACGTTCTGGTATTTCTATAGTCTCTTCTTTCGCTTTTCAATGTAAACTAGATAGCAACTAGTGGCGGATCTAGAAATTTTTTGAGTCGTGGCACACATATACTAAAAATATATATAGTCTTATGAAATATATACAATATCAACAAAATTCTAAAAACTACTGAATAATTAATTATTTTTTAAAATACTTATTTTAAAATAAAAATATACTAAAAATATAATTTAAATTCTAACGTGACAATATATTCAAATGTATTTTTATGGAATTGATTTGCTAGTATACTTAAACCTAGGAAAAGAAAAGAAAAATAATATGTTGAAAAAATAATCTGTTGAAAAAATAATCAGAAGAAAAAGGCATTTAAGAAAACACAAATGAACGAAACAACTTTTAAGAAAAAAAATATTTTTTAAAAAAATTAAAGCAATAAGAATAATAGCTATATATATATATGCATGTTTACAATCTTTTTTTTAAAAGATACAATCTCTTTCTTTTTTTGCTTATTACAATTACGGTTTTCAACAGTTTAATTAATATATTTAAGTTGATAAAAAAGGGAGATAATTAAGGTTTTCATTTATTTTTAACCTGAATTGAAGTTTAACTAGTCCCAAATTTCTTACGACCATAGTCGCGTGCTGTTGATTGTGTAAAGCACTGATATGACTGACATGTAAGTAGAAATATTCGTCTGTTGTTAAGTATGTCGTTAAATAACATTTAGAAATCTACTTATTTCTTAAAAACCTAGAATACTTTTCTGATCATTTGGCAGTTATATACAGATTTAAAGCAACCATAGTCTTCATGTCGAACACGTTTCTATACGTTTAAAAATGTAGACGAAGTGTCAGAATCAAGCCAAAAGTTAACCGAAAGCTAACTTCAAGTTATTTTATTTTTGAGATTTGGTTTATGATGGTCATTCAGACATGCATACTACGTATTGTACGTTGTTTTCCACACGTATACAAGAGGACCCACGATTTCCACTTTACAACTTTTTTTGGTTTATCGACACATACCTTATCAACATCTATAAAGAATAAAAAGAAAACTTACCAAACCCAATCGAGAAATTACTTTTGTTAGATCGCATCTTCTTTCTAACATATATACAGTTCTGCATATATAAAGAAAAAAATCATAGCCAAACAACGTTTGATTCCTTGTCTATTGAGAGACATGACTCATAAAGTTACTTTCACCTTTTTATTTGTACGTACTTGCTAGGATGTCATACTGTTTCAAACGCCAAAAGTATTAAAATGTATATTTATACTTTTAGAATATTTTACTCTTTTTTTATTAATAGCTACAATGTAAATACAAAAAGTTAATATGTTTACATTTATAATACAAGGAATTTGGATTTAACATTTGGGATGATTTTCAGTTCAAAAAACATTGGAGATGATACAAAAATGTATTCAATTATAAAACAATGTCTAAATTTCATGAGACCTAGATTATGTATTTGTTTGCAGGGGATGATTCTCTTAACAATGGCAGTAACGGTAAAATCCTTAAGACCGACATGCAGGAACGGGCTGTGCAACAAGGCATCCTCTTTACAAAAAGCATTTTTCTACATGTCTCTATATACGATAGCCACTGGAGCCGGTGGAACAAAACCTAACATTTCCACGTTTGGAGCGGACCAATTCGACGATTACAGTATTAGAGAGAGAAAACAAAAGGATTCGTTCTTCAATTGGTGGACGTTTAGCTCCTTTTCGGGTGCGTTATTCGCGACACTAGGGCTCGTCTACATCCAAGAGAATCTTGGGTGGGGTTTAGGTTATGGCATCCCTACCCTAGGACTCTTGGTTTCTCTAGTTGTGTTCTATATCGGGACACCGTTTTATAGGCATAAGGTCATCAAATCAGACAATTTGGCCAAAGCTTTGGTTCGAGTCCCTATCGCAGCATTCAAAAACCGAAAGCTTCATTGTCCGAATGACCTTTTGGAGCTTCATGAGCTTGACTCCCATTACTACAACAGCACTGGTAAACATCATGTTCATCACACCCCCATATTCAGGTCAGTGTTGCATACCATCTCATCAAAGAATTTATATTTTACAATCTTTTCATGCCTTAAAACTTCTTATTCGAGTTCTGATTCTAGATAAACGGATAATTATTTTTTATCCTTGCCATTATATATATATTTTTTTTTGTAACATCCTTGCCATTATATAATAAAGAAGAATAAAAAGAAAAACAAAAGCAAAAGAGGATGGTTGTAGTTTGATTCCTTGACGATAAATAATCTACCAAGATTCTGCCTTTGTCTCTGGTGGGTAATGATGTGGAAGATACGCAGTGTTGAATTTCTTTTTTGTTAATATTATCTTATCTTATTCTACTTGCTCTGTAGAATATTTTATTGGATGGTCCCGAGTTTCCACTTTATCCACGTTAATGTGTTCTCCAATATCGTCCCACTATAGCTTCTTGCCAAAATCATTGCAAAAATACTTAGTATAGAAAACTTAGAATATTCCAAAAAAAAAAATGATATAATTTTATGCGAGTAGCTTTACTTGTTGTCATATCTATAAATGTGAAAACATTAATTTGGGAATTGATAAGACATATTCCTTCATGGAGGAACTTTTATGGCTAAACTAAGTCTATTACATAACATCTACATCTAGAAGTGTTCATCTTTTCATCGACGTTTATTTTCAGACATAAAATCTTGGACAGGACAAGAAACAAAGTCATTTTGAATGAACAACTGAATGATTTGGGTCTTGCTACTACAGGTACTTGGATAAAGCTGCCATTAAGACATCTTCCAGAGAGTCACCTTGTACTGTGACAGAAGTGGAAGTGGCAAAGCGTGTGCTAGGGCTTACCTTAATATGGCTTGTCACTTTAATCCCAAGCACCTTAGGGGCACAAGTCAATACTCTCTTTGTCAAACAAGGGACCACATTGGACCGAAAACTCGGATCCCACTTCCAAATCCCTGCGGCTTCGCTGGGAGGCTTTGTTACCCTCTCATTGCTTCTTTCAATTCCAATATATGACCAATACTTTGTTCCCTTCATGCGCAAGAAAACTGGAAACCCTAGAGGGATCACCATACTCCAAAGGCTAGGGATAGGGTTTTTGATCCAAATTGTTGCAATAGCTGTTGCTTCGGCTGTAGAGGTCAAGAGGATGCACGTAATAAAAGAATTTCACATAACTAACCCTAAACAAGTTGTGCCTATGAGCATTTTCTGGTTGCTCCCTCAATACTGTCTTCTGGGCATTGGGGGTGTGTTTGACGCGATTGGTTTGCTTGAGTTTTTCTACGATCAGTCACCTGAGGAGATGCAGAGCCTTGGGACAACGTTTTTTACCAGTGGGATCGGTCTTGGAAATTTCTTGAACAGCTTCTTGATGACAATGATTGATAAGATCACAAGTAAAGGGGGAGGCAAGAGTTGGATTGGGGATAACTTGAACGATTCTAGGCTAGATTACTATTATGGGTTTCTAATGGTGATTTCGATTGTGAACATGGGATTGTTCTTGTGGGCAGCTAGCAAGTATATTTACAAGAGTGATGAGACCAAAGAGTTTAATGGAGGATGTGTTCAAATGGAGGTAAATCCTTAGATACATCTCCTCTTACTATCTAGCTATAACAATGAGTGATTTATATATACGGTTTTCTAAAAAAACATGTAAGTTGTGGTATTTTGATTGACATGATATGAATAAAACTTTAGTGTTTATCCTAAGCAAACAAGCACCACTTGGACGACCTAAGTTATTGCTCACGTTCTATATATCGTTTTGTTCTACTAGTTGAACACAGAAACCAATTCTCATTGGTCACATACACTTTCACCTAGAAGGATTCACGTGAACCGGATCCGAACAATTAACTAACCATATATAACGTCTAACATATTGGATTAGACTATATGTTATTGACTTACATATCTTGACGATGCCAAAAAAAAAGACTTACATATCTCGACTAAATTAATATATCGGATACTTTGGCAACTATATCTTTTTTTCTAATTGCTCCAAAAAAAGAAAGAAATTCGCTACTTTTGATTAAAGCACATCCCACCGAACACTGCATGAATCTGGTCCGCAAGAAGATGTATTGATTAATTCGATACGCTAAGGAAACACCGAAAGTAAAATTAATTAAAATGAATAAGATAAACTAGTGATATTTATATACAGCTGACAGTTCACCCAATATATATATGTGTGTGTGTTTATAATATGTATATGTGCACATTCAAAACCAGCTATCACAAAAAGTTGGTGCAAGTAGCTTTTTGTAGAATTAACTCACTACGTTGCTTGGATTCTAGATTTTTAAAAAGTTTAAGTACGCATGACTCATTAAATGAATTTAAGCTACCCTAAATTCAAATATATCATATGTGTAGTTTATTAAAGATTTAATCAACGAAATTATCGAGTTTCTTTATCTTCTATATAAGAAATAAATAAATAGACTTCGACTCTGTTCTGTACTGGAAGTTTGTAACTGGACTTCCACGTTGTGGGTTTAAGAACAACGTTTCAACCTCATCTCAATATCGGTTATGTAAAATGTAAAGAGTACCCCTTACCAAATGAACAATATAAATATACATTTGATCGATTAGTGACAGGCTCTTTAACATCATCCTCCTCCCTTATATTTATTTAACTTAGTTATAATTGTCGGACCACAAATTATGGAAATAAATTATATGTATGTGTGTTTGTAGAATGATTCAAATAAATTTTAACCGAAGTAGGAGTTGTTCTCACTTTCAATCTCGCCGTATTCTAGTGCTCTTGTGGTTGGTTGAGAGTAAACACAAGAAGATGGAGGAGGCGGATGATGAGCCGCCGTAGGTTGCGGTGGAGTTGACGGCGTTTGTGGTGGTAGTGCAATGACGGAGACGCCGCCAGAGTTGTGATATTGGGAATTGGAAGGTACGATCAAAGTGGCGACAGCCTCTCGTTGCTTGTACTTGAGAATCTCAGATCGTACGGCCGTAAGCTCGGCTTGTAAAGCTTGAACTTGTTGTTGTAGAGCTGAGATTGCTCCCATGCAACCGTACACTGGATCTCTTAACCTCACGTTTGCTTCATACACGAGGCTATTTGCCGCGTCTGCTCTCTGGCCTTCCGGTACCTCCTGGTTAGTGTTAAAATTATTAACATTATGAAAATAATGCCAAAAGTATTTTATTATTTTTTTAATGAGATATTTTATAATGAAAGCCAGACAGACTAGTCCCCGTTTATGTTACGACCAAAGAAACATATGATCATTATCACTATAAAATGATGATATTTGTGTTTTGTTATTACCATTAGCATCTTGGAGACGTTGCTAGCTCCAAAGACTTTGTGGACCGACGCGAACTTAAGAGGCTCACATGGGGAGAAATAAGGCGAAAATGGACATTCTTGAGCGCATCGTCGGCGCAGAAGTTTACATGCCGCACAAGGAGTAATGGTATTGAGGGCTCCAGGAGGACCAGATATATGTCTTCTAATTCCTGCCATTTGATTAGGCCAAGCATCTGCTTCTCTTTTGATCTTCTTCCCTATCTCTTCAAGTCTCTCCCTAAACACAAGGAACCAAATAAGAACTTTAGCTTGGTTAAAACATGACTAAAAAGTGAAAATGAACCATATCCACCAATTTGAGGGTAATTAAAATTAAATCATTGTAAAGAGAAAAAGGGTTTCACTAGTGAGATGTTCGCTTTTTACCTTTCTCTTGACATTCAGGCATGCTCTCAGATGATCGAAAGAAAAGAGAGAAAAGTAGAAAGAAACAAAAAGAGAAATACTAAAGTCAAGTGACTTTTAAAGAGGGTGTGAAGGAAGATTGGTAAGGAAGGCTTTAAAGGCAAGTAAAATTCCAAGTTTAAAATTTACTGATCACGATATATACCTGTGTCAATATAAAGATAGATATATAAGAAAATGTTGAGGCTGGGTTGAATAGACCTTTCTGAAGGAGATGAAAGGGGTTTGGTAGCTCGAGAAGCAGAACAGTGTCTCTTTTAAGATGAAAACAACTGAAGATATCTATAGTTAATGAAGACTGAAGAGCTGTATTTATTGCTTAAGCACGTGACCCGTGAGGGTTTTTATTTTTATTTTTATTTTGACCTTATGAATCTGATGATCTGTGTTCAGAAAAAAAAGTTCTGATGATCACACACAATTATAATCATATACAAATATGCATGCATGTAGTCACTCATTCATCGGCCAGTCAACAACAGATGGATTTTGTGCTTAATGCCTACTTTAAATATTTTTGTTTTCCCATGGCCGCATGTGGACTTTTGCTTCACATTTATAACGCTTCTGCTTTATTTTCAATAAGAATCAAATTTATACTTCTTAGAAATCAAATTTACGTTTTATATAATGTAACCAAGTTTGCAGCTAATTCTTTCTGGCATTACAGGATTATATATATGTCTACACGGTTGCACGCGAATGGACCGCCTGACGATCCTAAACGGATCAACGATAGCTTAATACGTTTGAAAGTTCATAACAGTAAAAATTTGGTGAAGCATTTAGAAAACATATTCTTTGTTATTAACTATAGGCCCATATATATTCTCTGTAGACCACAGTTAGTACTTAGTATAGTACCAAACATTTTATCAAATTTCCTCGTCAATCGTTAAAGGTTACTTAAATCTTGAACCACGAACACACATCTAACAATGGCGTAGATAGCACTTGCGTAAAATATGTATTACTGGAGAGGATTAAGTCAGCTTTGCTTTCATATTCGAAAAGATATCATGGTTCAGAATTTCGGTGTTACAAAAAGGTAATATTGTTATCACAACGATATTATATATTTGTTAATATGCACTTTATAGATTTGAGTTCAGATGGTGGCATAACCCTGAGATTAACATCCATAAGTTATATATATCTTGGTCACTGTAAAATAATAATTATTCAATTTATCTCCAGTTTCAATTCAAAATCCAATAGAAAGAAGAATATTGCTTAGACTCTAAGAAAGTTTTGCACTTGTATATTCTTGTTTGACCCGTATTCGTAGCCTAACTAGTCGCCCCGTTGTTCTTTCTTTGTATTAAAATTTAGAGTTTGTATCATCAAACTCTTCTTCCAATCAATAATTTATCATATTTGGAAAGAAAGGAACATGAGGATTTTTCAGTCACATGTTACTCCTGCCCCTACAGTTCGTGCTGCAGTGGATCGTCAAATTCGGGACCGGTTGCTGTCCATTAAGCCATTTCATGCTTCCAGCCTCCTCTCCTGCAAGTCTACTTCGCCTTCACAAGGCCGGCTTGAATCTCCGTCGCTTCCTGTCTTTTCTATTTCATTGTTTCTTGTTTGGGGTTGTTTTGTTTGTTTGTCTCACTCAAATAAGTTGCTAAACAACATGTAAACTTTTGAAAATGGTATGAAATTTAACATGATTACCAAAAAAAAAATTTTGAGTTTTTATTCTTAAAATATTAAAATTTAAAATTTAGAATTAGCAGAGAATATTATTTAATGACATATAAAATATAATTTAAGTGTACTTGCAAAATTGAAAAATCGAATTACAAATATAATTTGGGCTGGACAATATACTTATTTTTACATGGACCCGAGCCCCATTGGACCGTTATTTTGTAGGCCTTACCCCCGAATTATGTGTCTTGATTAACTATGTGGTTGATTAAACTACACTAAGATATATGCTACACACAATTTGAAATTTTGACACCCAAAAAGTTGCATATTCTAAGGAAATCTTCTTTTGGGAAAATTACTTCAGTTGTTAAATGTCATACATGCACAAATATCATGAAGACAAAAAAAAAACAACTACCCACAATTTCAGGTAACGCTCTTTGTTCTCCTTTTATATGAACTTTGGTTTTTAAAGGATAGTCGTTTGACTCTTTTCAGTTTTCGCACAACCCAAAAAGCCATATTAAAAATAATTAGTCCTCAAGATTACAGTTGCTTCTTGAAATTATTTATTACATTTGAGATTAAGTTAGGAATTGTGTGTCAAAATTTTGCATTGAAATCTAAAACAACACTTACTATAAAAAGAGAAATATGATTAAAATTATAGTTAGCATCTTCAAAACGGTTGAAAGGTATCAGTTCGTTGTTGTTTCTTATCACTGTTTTTTGTTGACGTTGACCATTCTGGTTTTGGTTTACTGGTTTAAACTGAGAGAATGAATATGTTTTTCAAAAACCAAGGGTATATGAATAGAGTCAATAAATGGCACATGGTCAGTTAATCATCCATATTTTTTCTTGTCTTTAGTTCTTAGATAAAGCTTGTCGTTCACATAATAAAATTTGACAGCTAATCAGTAAATTCGAGAAAAATAAACAAACACATTTCGGCGAAAAAAAATCTCTTTTAATAAACACACCATCGATCGATTTAGTTTTAGCGTAACAAAATATTCATTTAAATTTCATAAACTCCAAACAATGAAATTACTAAAGTCACAACGAGCAATATGATCAAAACATGCGATCATTAGCAGTGAACACGATCAAACACTAAAATGTGTGTTCAAAGAGGCAAAAGCCAAAACATTAAAAACAGTGAAGCTAAAAACCAAGATCCTAGGTTTCATAACAACAAACGAAATAAGACAACATGCCATTAAATCAATCTAAGATCATTACGACTAGATCGGTTGCTAAGAACAGAACTCAAAGCTCTCTTCATACTTCCCATTGATGAGCTAAACCCTCTTTTATAATACAACGTTGACGTCGGAGACGATGAACCAATCTCTTCCTCGTCGTCATCTTTAACGTACGATCTCGAGCAAAAAAGAAAACAATTGTTGGCAGGATACACTGTTTTAGACCGAGGAGACGAGGACAAAGAGGAAGAAGAAGACGACGTGGTAGACGACCAAGAAAACGAAGGACACGACACGTGATGCTTTGCGTTGAAAAGGGTCTTAACTGATCGAGTTTGTTTCGTTCTAGCTTTGCTCAGTTTGTTCCCGGAGGACAAGGATGAGGAGAAATATGACGGAGGCGGCGTTAACGGCGGAAGATGAAATGATTCAGAGAAACGAGGGTGTTTTGGTGTGCCTGGCCGTGTCTCCCACAAAAACGGCACGGAAGCTCCGCCGTAGTAATAGATTCTTGATGATGTATTGACCTGCGAGCTCTCCTTTACGATTACATTTAAAGATCTGACTACGTTTGTGTTGTCTTCTGATCTTTCTGACATTGTCATTAAATGTTTGACGTGATCTAGCAAAACTCCCTCTCTTGGATATGTTTTGAGTCAGGTTTTATCAGAACTAAGCTACGAAAATGGAAATGCGAGATCCGAAGACAACGAAGCTTCTTCAGATATGAAAGAGAAACAAAGGTGCATCTATTTATGAAAAGTGATGCTTTGTTAGTGTAAGAGAAGTTTGCGGAAGAATTAAAGGATCTCTATTTGCATGGAGTGTCTAAGCAAGCACATGTCATGTGTTTATATTATGCTTTCTTGTATTTTTTTGTAGTCTGTATTATTTTCTGGATTTTTCTATTGGTAGATTTCACATGGATGACCCATATGGATTATATATATGATACTCCAAAATAATTGCAGAGGGCAATAAATAGTTAGATAATAAATGAGTGGGGGCGAATGTGTATGCGACGTAATATTGTTAGATGTTACTATTTTATTTACTCTAACATAACATGCATTAACATTACTCCTAGTATGTATGGTCTTTTATTGTTCTTGCTACTGAATGAACCTAGAAATCAAGTGAATTCATGTGGTAGCTGCATACAATACCCTGTAATTAAAAACCGTGTGACAATTAATTTCGTTGAAAATGATATACTGTAGGATACAAAAGAGGGGTAAGCAAGGTGGATGACTGTGGATCGCTGGATGTACAGTTGAGCCGTATTAATGAATAGGAGATGCCGTTCGTGGACCGTACTGAGATTTGCTTAAATTCGATAGAGAAATATGAAGACAAAGTTAGTTAGAAAATATAAGACGTATAGCTCCTCTTATTTATTTCATATATCCACCCTATATACGCTAAATGTATTCTACATATAGATTTAAGATAAACACAAAGTCACAAACGACGGTCTAGACAATTGTTTAGGCCAGTTCAAAAAAAAAAAAGATAAAGATGTTTAGGCAGTTCTAGTTCAAGAGAGCAGTCGGTTGGGTGGTGTAGGCTATAGATTCTAAACGGCTAATATGAATTAATTCTAGACGGTCACTACTCAGAACCAGAGATTAAATGGCCGCCTAAACCACATTTAGTGGTGTACTCAAACTAATAAATAACCTATTTCAAGCACACTCATACACTCTTTCGTTACATCTGTACAGTCTACATATGTTTTGTTACATTTGTTTTGTTTTTCAAATTCTAGTTATATAACGAAAATAAAAAAATTGGTTCCATTTCAAGATTGAATCAGATACGTTCTTTACAAATACTATCAAACATTAATTCAACCTCGAGTATTCAATATTTGTACCATTACAGTACCTAAAAATCTTGAGAAGCTAGTTCTCAAAGGTTTAAATACTGGCTCAAAATTTCAACCACTGTTATGCATATGTATTGTGCAAACATAGTTATTCCTATATTAAGTTGAAAAAAAGTTATTCCTATATTATAATTTTTGTTCGACTTGTATATCTTAAAATGGTTTAATTCTTCAGTAAAAAATCAAAAAAAAATGGCATATTTGAAATGCTAGGAACTTTAAAAAAAAAGAAGATTTTGTAGAACAATAATAGCAAATGCAATTAAAACTGAAGAATTGTGATTAAACCATTATAAAAGAGATTAATATATACTAACCTTTTAATGACATGGCAAAAATGTGCTGACAAGGCAAAGTTGAAGCCACGTCAGCAGATCTCTTTATCATCGTCTCTTCTTTGTCTGCGTTAAAGAGAGGAAGAAGATGATGCTAAGATCTCAAAGCAGAGTATAACAACCAAAACACCTCTCTGAAGAAGCCAGCTCTAATATAATGTCAATCCTTCAACTCTCAAGCTCTTCTCTTTCTTATTCTTCTAGTATTCTCTCCATCTCAATGTCTATTATCAAACTCTGTGTGAGAAGTATCCTTCTTTCCGAGACAGATCAGAGAACGCTGATATTGTGGTGGAGATCTCTCTGCAGCCCTGGAAGGTGTTCAAGCCAGACGGTGTGCTTCTGTTCTCAGACATTCTCACTCCTCTCTCTCCAATGAACATACCTTTCGACATTGTCAAAGGAAAAGGTCCCATCATCTTCAGCCCGCCGCAATCAGCTGCTGATGTTGATCAAGTTAGAGAGTTCGTACCTGAGGAGTCTGTTCCTTACGTTGGAGAAGCACTCAAAAGATTAAGAAACGAGGTAGTCATAATGATAAATGCTCTTAAGCTCTTGATTATCAGAGACTAGTCTCCCACGTGGTACTTGGAAGGAGATCTAAGCAATATATAAGATAGATAGGTCAATCCACTTATATCATAACATGTTTTGTCTTTCAGGTGGGGAATGAAGCTGCTGTTCTTGGTTTTGTTGGAGCTCCATTTACTCTTTCCTCCTATGTAATCGAAGGTGGCTCATCTAAGAACTTCACACAGATCAAAAGATTAGCTTTCTCTCAAATGTAAGGTAAGATTATCAGGCTGATCCTGAGATTTTGAGGGCCCATTTAATAAAAGATTTAAGGGCCTAAATTTTTTTCTTTAAATTTGGAGAACTATTTGCATATAATTTTTTTTCAAAAATTTTAGGGTCCGAGGCGAGGCTTGGCCCAGGACCGGCCTTTAAGCATTTGGTACAAACTTAGTAAACTTCTCAGATGTTTGTTTCTTTATTTCTTTCTTCTCCAGGTTCTACATGCTTTACTCCAAAAGTTCACAACCTCGACAATCACATACATACGCTACCAAGCAGACAGCGGAGCTCAAGCAGTTTAAATCTTTGACTCTTGGGCTACAGAGCTAAGCCCTGTGGACTTTGAGGAGTTTAGCTTACCTTACCTTAAACACATTGTGGAAGCTGTGAAGCAAACTCACCCACACCTACCTTTAATACTCTACGCGAGTGGATCAGGAGGGTTACTAGAGAGACTGGCTCGGACCAGTGTGGATGTTGTGAGCTTGGACTGGACTGTGGACATGGCTGAAGGAAGGGACAGGCTAGGGAGAGACATAGCGGTTCAAGGAAACGTGGATCCGGGAGTTTTGTTCGGTTCTAAAGAGTTTATCACGAGCAGGATTGAAGATACTGTGAAGAAAGCTGAGAGAGAGAAACATGTTCTGAATCTAGGGCGTGGTATTAAAGTTGGAACGCCTCAAGAGAACGTTGCACACTTCTTTGAGGTTGCTCAAGGAATTAGATATTAAAAGAGAACAAGTACACATTCCCTTACACTATGTTTTGTTCTTAGAGATGTGTAATCTTTCGTGTTTTGGAAATCAAATGGAAGAGAATAGCGATTACACATCTATTAAAATGATGTTTTTGTTCTTCACCTCCCTCCCAGACGCAAGTTAATGTCAATGATCCTGTTCCTGACTGTTGGATACATGTTTTTACTTTCACTCTTTGGTTTATAATCAAATTTCGGTTTATTTGTAAATCTAAATATAAAAATATTTGAACTCTAAATTTACAATAGTATAGGATATTCAACTCAGAAATATATTGGTAAACAATCACCACCTACGAAATTAAGGTGATGATTGTTTCCATTAGTTTTTGGTTTTAGTTTCTCGTTTTTAGATTTTGGTTTTAGATTTAGATTTTTGGTTTTTAACTTTTAGGTTTTGGTTTTTAATTTTCAGCTTTTGGTTTTGGTTTTTGGTTTTTATTTTTATTTTTAGATTTTGGTTTTGTTGTATTCTTATTTTTTTAATAAAATAAGCAATACATTGTTTTAAAATAATAAAAAATAATAAAATATTTTAAAATTACCATTAAAGTTTATCAAAATAAAGTGGTTGTTATTTAAAATAAAAACATTACCATGTTTTAGTTTATTTTATTTTGAATTATTATACTTAAATATAATTAATAAATATCTATAAATTATAAAAAAATAAAATATTTTGAAATTTTGAAACTATTTATAAATTTTATTAGATAAAATACTTTTAGTTTTTAGAACTTGAATGGCTATTTTTAAAAATTAGTGTAATATATTGTATTAATAAAATATTTTAAATTTTATAATTTTTAGTTGTTGTTTAGTTTGTATAATAATTATTAAAATTATTCAATAATTTTATTTATAGATATTAATAATTAATTGGTTACAAATAATACTAAAATTATCTATATTTATTTACATATATGAAGCACATAGATTGTTTTACATTAATGTTAAATGATAAAAAAATATATGAGAATTTTATTTTTATGAAAATATTATTTATTTAATTATTAATTTATTAAAATATAGTACTTTATACAAAATAAAAAAATTCGTTTTATTTTGAAAATTCACAAAATTTGGTTTTAGGCTTTTCTTCACAAATTGGTTGAAATTTTGAAAAACTAGTTTCCCTAAATTTTAGGGAATCTATTTGTTAAAAAACTTGATTGTCAAGTGAAATGATTTTTACAAAAACAGAAACTAAAAGCTAAAACTTTATTGGGTAAAAAATAGTTTTTACAAAAGCAAAAATCAAAAACTAAAAGAAAAACCAAAAACAATCAACCTCTAAGTTTTTCGGTAAGTGCTCTTTATATTGATATTTATACTCTTTAGTGTTGCTTAAAATTTTCTAACCACATTCTAAATTTGTAATAATGTATGTTAAATCTCTTTCATGGTACATAAACATCGCTCTAATTGTTTTAAAAATTAATTTTATAAAAATCTACATACTACTTAAATAATTAGACTACCACTATAAATATTTATTCTCTAGAAAAACGGACAAAAAAACAAATATTTCAAGCCTTTTTGACCATCATTCTATGTCAGTGCAGGATACAATAATGCAATAAAACAAGATTGTCATTATTTTTGAAATTTTCTCAAAATTTGAAGGTTAACACCCATACAAAATTTGATTTTCGGTAAATGCTCTATATAATGAAGTTTTCTCTGTTTAATGTTGTTTAAATTTTTTTTACCACATTATAAATTTTTATTAATGTATTATAAAATCCATTTCATGGTACATGAATATCTTTAATTTTTCAACTGTTAATTTGATAAAAGTTCATATATTGTTTAAATCAGTGGACTAACAAAAAATCTTTATTCTCTAGAGAAATGGACACAACAAATATTTCAAACCTCTTTGATCATCATCCTATGTTACTTTAGAATGCAACTATTCCATAAAGCAAGATTTTCATATTTTTGATTTTTTTTATCAAAAATCTGAAGGTTAATCCCTACGAAACTTTTTCTGTAAGTGCTCTATATATTGAAGTTTACATTTTTTAGTGTTGTTTAAAAATTTATAACCACATTATACATTATGTATGCTAAACTATATTTCATGTTACATAGACATTGCTCTAATATTTTAAAAATTAATTTTATAAAATGTTTTATACTGCTTAAATCAGTGGACTAACCGTTATTGAATATCTATTCTCCAGAGAAACAGACACAAACAAATATTTCAAACATTTTTGACCATCATCATTTGTCAGTGTATGATTCAACTATGGAATAAACAAAGTTTGTCATATTTTTTATTTTTTCTCAAAATCTAAAAGTTAACACCCCTACGAAATTGGATTGTCGGTAAATTCTCTATAAATAAAGCATACACTCTTTATTTTTGTTTAAAATTTTCGAAGCACATTATAAATTTGTCTTAATATATTCTAAACACTATTTCATGGTACATGAGTATCCTCTCTAATTTTTTAACAATTAATTTAATAAAATTTCATATATTGCCTAAATTAGTGGATTAACACTATGAAATCCCTATTTTCTAAAGAAACTGGCACAAAAAGATTCCAAACATCTTTAACTATCATCCTATGTCAGTGCAAAATGAAACTATGCAATAAAGCAACATAGTCATATTTTTTTATTTTTTATTTTAATCTGAAAGTTAACCTCCCTACAAAATTGAGTTTTTTCGGTAAATGATGTATATATTAAAGTTTACACCCTTTAGTATTGCTTACAAATTTCTAAGTACATTCTAAATTTATAATAATATATGATAAACTATCTTTCATGGTACATAGACATCGATCTAATTTTTTAACAATTAATTTAATAAAACTTTATATACTGCTTAAATCAAGGGACTAACCACTATAAAATATATATTTTCTAGAGAAATGAACACAACAAAGATTTCAAAACTCTTTAGCCATCATCCTATTTCAGTTCAAGATTCACTTATACAATAAATCAAGATTGTCATATTTTTTAATTTTTTTTCAAAATCTGAAGCTAACAACCCCCCAACGAAATCGAGTTTTCGGTAAATTCCTTATATAATGAAGGTTACACTTTTTCGTGTTGTTTAAAAATTTCTAACCACATTATACATTTGTATTAATGTATTCAAAACTCTCTTTCAAGGTACATGAGTATTGTCTTTAATTGTTTAACAATTAATTTAATAAAATTTCATAAATTACCCAAATGAGTGGACTAACCAGTATGAAATATATATTCTCTAGAGAAATTGACACAAAAAATCTCTATTCTCTAGAAAAACGTTTACAAAAAATATTCTAAACCTTTTTGACCATAATTCTATGTCACTTCAGTATGCAACTTTTCCACAAAACAAGATTGTCATATTTTTGAATTTTTATCAAAATCTAAAGGTTAACTCCCTATGAAATTTAGTTTTTTGGTAAGTGATTTATATATTGAAGTTTACACTCTTTAGTGTTGCTTAAAACTTATAACCACATTATACATTGTATTAATATAGGCTAAACTTTCTTTCATGGTACATAAACATCGCTCAAAAGTTTAACTATTAATTTAATAAAACTTTATATGCTGCCTAAATCAGTTGAATAATCACTACAAAATATCTATCTCTAGAAAAACAGACAGAAAAAAGATTTCAAACTTCTTTGAACATCATCCTATGTCCGTACATGATGCAACTATGCAATAAAAATTTGTTATAATTTTTGATTTTTTTTCTAAATCTGAAGGTTAACCTCTACGAAATTGAGTTTCCGATAAATGCTCAATATGATGAAGTTTACACTCTTTAGTGTTATTTAAAAATTTATAACTATATTCTACATTTGTATTAATGTATTCTAAACTCTCTTTCGTGGTGCATGAGTATCGTCTCTAATTTTTTTACATTTAATTTAATTGAACTTCATATATTTTCCAAATCAGTGGATTATACCACTAAGAAGTATATATATTCTCTAGAGAAACAAACACAAAAAAGATTTCGAACGTCTTTGACCATGATCCTACGTAAGTGCATGATGAAACTATGCAATAAAACAAGATTGTCATGTCATGATTTTTGAATTTTTATCAAAACATGAAGGTTAACGTCTACGAAATTGAGTTTTCGGTAAATACTCTATGTAATGAAATTTACACTCTTTAGTGTTGTTTGAAAATTTCTAACTACATTATACATTCGTATTAATGTATTTTAAACTCTCTTTCATGGTACATGAATATAATAACTAATTTTGTTAACAATTAATATAATAAAACTTCATATATTGCCTCAATTAGTTGACTAACCACTATGAAATCTCTATTCTCTAGAGAACTGCACACAAATAAAAAATTCAAAACTCTTTGACCATCATCTTATGTAAGTGCATGATGCAATTCAATAAAACAATATTTTCATATTTTTGATTTTTTTTTTGACAGCATTGTCATATTTTGGATTTTTTCTTAAAATCTAAAGGTTCACCCTTGCAAAATTGAGTTTTTAGATAAGTGCTCCATATATTGAAGTTTATACTCTAGTGTTGCTTAAAATTTTTTAATCACATTCTACATTTTTATTAATGTATTATAAACTTTCTTTCATGGTGCATGAGTATTGTCTTTAATTGTTTACCAATTAATTTAATAAAACTTTTTATATTGCCTAAATCAAGAGACTAACCACTATAAAATGTATATTCTCTAGAGAACTGGACACAACAAAAAAGATTCAAAAACTCTTTGACCATCATACTATGTCAGTGCAGGATGCAAATATTCAATAGAGAAATATTGTCATTTTTTTTTTTACTTTTTCTCAAAATTTGAAAGTTAATCCCCTACGAAATTGAATATTTCGGTAAGTGCTCTTATATATTGAAGTTCACACTCTTTAGTGTTGATTAAAAATTTCTAACCACATTTTACATTTGTATAAACTTATGCTAAAGTCTCTTCATGGTACGTAGACATCGCTCTAATTTATTAATAATTAATTTAATAAAACTTTATATATTGCTTAATATAGTGGACTAACCACTATTAAATATATATTTTAGAGAAACAGACACAAAAAAGATTTCAAACCTCCTTGAACATCATCCTATGTCAGTGCAAGATGAACTTATGCAATAAAACAAGAATTGTCATATTTTTTGAATTTTTTCTCAAAATCTGAAGGTTTAACCCCTACGAAATTAAGTTTTCGATAAATTTTCGATATAATGAAATTTACGCTCTTTAGTGTTGTTCAAAAAATTCTAACCACATTATACATTTGTATTAATATATTCTAAGCTCTCTTTCATTGTACTTCAGTATCGCCACTAATTTTTAACAGTTAATTTGTTAAAAATTCATATATTGCCTAAATTAGTGGACTAACCACTATGAAATCTCTATCTCTATTGAAATAGACACAAAAAAAATTTCAAGCCTATTTGGCCATCATTCTATGTCAGTGTAATAAAACAAATATCATATTTTTGAATTTTTCTCAAAAATCTGAAGATTAACCCCTACGAAATTGAGTTTTTCAGTAAGTGCTCTCTATATTGAAGTTTACACTCTTTAGTGTTGATAAAAAAATTTTAACCACATTCTACATTTTTTATAAATATATTCTAAACTCTCTTTCATATTACATAGACTTCTCTTTATTTATTTTCAAGAATTAATTTATTAAAATTTTATATACTGCTTATATCAATGGACAAACCACTATAAAATATATATTCTCTATAGAAATGAGCACAATAGAGATATCAAACCTCTTTAACCATCATACTATGTTGCACTTATGCAATAAAACAAAACTTTCATATTTTTTGAATTTTTCTCAAAATCTAAAGGTTACCCCCTACTAAATTGAGTTTTCGGTAAATGTTGTATATAATGAAGTTTACACTCTTTAGTGTTGTTTGAAAATTTATAACCACATTCTACATTTATATAAATGTATTTTAAACTCTCTTTCATGGTACATGAGTATAGTATCTAACTTTTTAACAATTAATTTAATAAAACTTCATATATTGCCAAAATTAGTGGACTAAACATTATGAATTTTCTACTCTCTAGAGAACTGAACACAAAAAATATTCCAAACCTCTTTTACCATAATCATATATCAGTGTAGGATGCAACTATTTAATAAAGCAAAATTTTCATATTTTTGAATTTTTCTCAAATCTGAAGGTTAACCTACGAAATTAAGTTTTTCGGTAAGTGCTCTTTATATTGATGTTTACACTCTTTAGTGTTGCTTAAAATTTTCTAGCCACATTCTACATTTGTAATAATGTATGCTAAATCTCTTTCATGGTACATAAACATCGCTCTAATTTTTTTAACAATTAATTTTATAAAACTCTACATACTGCTTAAATAATTGGACTAGCCACTATAAATATCTATTCTCTAGAGAAACGAACACAAAAAATATTTCAAATCTTTTTGACTTTCATCCTATGTCAGTGCAGGATGCAATTATGCAATAAAACAAGATTGTCATTATTTTTGATATTTTCTCAAAATCTAAAGGTTAACACCCATACAAAATTTGATTTTCGGTAAATCCTCTATATAATGAAGTTTTCTCTGTTTAGTGTTGTTAAAAAAAATTTAACCACGTTATAAATTTTTATTAATGTATTATAAAATCTATTTCATGGTACATGAGTATCTTTAATTTTTCAACTGTTAATTTAATGAAACTTCATATATTGTCTAAATCAGTGGACTAACAAAAAATCTCTATTTTCTGGAGAAACGGGCACAATAAAGATTCTAAACCTCTTTGACCATCATTATTTGTCACTTTAGGATGCAACTATTCAATAAAGCAAGATTTTCATAATTTTGATTTTTTTATCAAAAATTTAAAGATTAATCCCTACGAAATTTACTTTTTTCCGTAAGTGCTCTATATATTAAAGTTTACACTCTTTAGTGTTGTTTAAAAATTTCTAACCACATTATACATTATGTATGCTAAAATATATTTCATGTTACATAGAAATCGCTCTAATATTTTTAAAATTAATTTTATAAAACGTTTTATACTGCTTAAATCAGTGGACTAACCGTTATTGAATATCTATTCTCCAGAGAAACGGACACAAAAAATATTTCAAACCTTTTTGACCATCATAATTTGTCAGTGCATGATTCAACTATGCAATAAAACAAGTTTGTCATATTTTTTTATTTTTTCTCAAAATCTAAAAGTTAACACCCCTACGAAATTGGATTGTCGGTAAATTCTCTATAAATAAAGTATACACTCTTTATTTTTGTTTAAAATTTTCGAACCATATTATACATTTGTCTTAATATATTCTGAACACTATTTCATGGTACATGAGTATCCTCTCTAAGTTTTAAACAATTAATTTAATAAAACTTCATATATTGCCTAAATTAGTGGATTGACACTATGAAATCCATATTCTCTAAAAAAACAGGCACAAAAAGATTCCAAACATCTTTGACTATCATACTATGTCAGTGAAAGATGAAACTATGCAATAAACCAACATTGTCATTTTTTATTTTTTCTCAAAATCTGAAGGTTAACTCATACGAAATTGTGTTTTTTTCGGTAAATGATGTATATATTAAAGTTTACACCCTTTAGTGTTGCTTACAAATTTCTAACTACATTTTCAATTTTTAATAATATATAATAAACTCTCTTTCATGGTACATAGACATCTCTCTAATTTTTTAACAATTAATTTAATAAAACTTTATATACTGCTTAAATCAAGAGACTAACCACTATAAAATATATATTTTCTAGAGAAATGGACGCAACAAAGATTTCAAAACTATTTAGCCATCATCATATTTCAGTGTTGGATGCAACTATGCCATAAATCAATATATCATATTTTTGATTTTTTTTCTCAAAATCTGAATATTAACCCCTACGAAATTGAACTTTTCGGTAAGTGCTCTCTATATTGAAGTTTACACTTTTTAGTGTTGATTAAATTTTTTTAACCACATTCTATATTTGTATAAATATATTCTAAACTATCTTTCATGGTACATGGACATCTCTATATTTTTTTTTAAGAATTAATTTAATAAAAATTTATATGCTGCTTATATTAGTGGACTAACCACTATAAAATATATATTCTCTATAGAAATGGGCACAACAAAGATCTCAAACATCTTTGACCATCATACTATGTCAGTTCATGATGCACTTATACAATAAAACAAGACTTTCATATTTTTTGAATTTTCTCAAAATCTGAAGGTTAACCCCTACTAAATTGAGTTTTCGGTAAATGTTCTATATAATGAAGTTTACACTCTTTAGTGTTGTTTGAAAATTTCTAACCACATTCTACATTTGTCTTAATGTATTCTAAACTCTTTTTCATGGTACATTAGTATAGTATCTAATTTTTTAACAATTAATTTACTAAAACTTCATATATTGCCTAAATTAGTGGACTAACCATTATGAAATTTCTACTCTCTAGAGAACTGGACACAAAAAATATTTCAAACCTCTTTGACCATCATCCTATATCAGTGCATGATGCAACTATTCAATAAAGCAAGATATTCATATTTTGATATTTTTTCTCCTAAAATCTGAAGGTTACCCTCCCCCCATACGAAAATGAGTTTTTTCGGTAAATGCTCTATATAATGAAATTTACACTCTTTAGTGATGTTTAAAAATTTATAACCACATTATACATTTGTATTAATGTATTTTAAACTCTCTTTCATGATACATTATTATTGTCTCTAATTTTTAACTGTTAATTTAATAAAACTTCATATATTGTATAAATCAATGGACTAACCACTATGAAATCTCTATTCTGTAGAGAAACATACACAAAAAAAAATTTCAAACCTCTTTGAAAATCATCATATGCTAGTGCATGATGCAACTATGCAATAAAGAAAGATTTTTCATATTTGTTTTTATTTTTTCTCAAAATCTAAAGGTGATGATTGTTTAGGAAATTATATATTTCCTAAACAATTTTTTTATATTTTTAGAGTTGAAATATAGGATATTGTATAGGAAATTCAACTCAAAAATATTAAATTCTAAAAAAGGAAATTAAACATGATCTTTAAAATAAAAAGGAAATTATATAAGGAACAAGAAAAAAAAGATTTGGTAAAAAAAAAAGATATTAAACATGATCGTTGATATAGAAAGGAAATAGTAAATTGAGTAACTTAAAATATTGAATTTTAATAAATAAAAAGGAAATTAGATAAGGAACAAAAAAATAAAATAAATAAATAAGAGATAAATGTTTTTTTGAAACTTTATAAGAGATAAATGTAGAAACAAAAAAAAAAGGAAATAGTGAGGAGATCACTCTCAAATTTTCCTTTTTTGGGCTACCGACTGAACTGTATTCTTATAAATAACTCAGCCAAGACTCCACCATGAACCATATCAAACAAACCTAAATAGCTACAGAGTATTATCTGAGTATTATGGAGAAGATGACTAGAGACGATGGTGAATCTGAAGTTGATGAATCTTCATCAAAGTCTAACTATGTTCTTGGTCGTGAAGAGGGATCTTCATCTTCCCATAGCCACGTAAACAATAATCTCCAGGAACAGCAGAGGCTCATGATGCTTCGTTCCCAAGGCATGCCTCGTCCTCCGGCTTTCAACCAACATGTACAATCTCGAGGAACACCAGAGACTCATGCTTCATTATCATCGCATGCCTCGTACCGATCCAAGCAGCAGCTCCATTAACACTGTGAAGGCTCGGGTTTATCCGCCTGGTTCACGGCAAGAAGCTTAAGATTCCATCTGCCGCCTAAGTGAATGGCCAAGTAAACATGAGTAAATAAGACACTGTTATTTTGTGTTAGTGTGATGAGAGCCTTGTGTTATACTCCACACAAAGGAAACATTATTTGCCGTTTTGTGTTATGTGATGAGAGCCTTGTGATATTCCATATAATGTTATGGTCCTTTGGATTTAAGAGTTGAAAGTTGAACCCAACAAAAACACTCGGTTTTATAAATAAATTCCAGTTTATTTGTAAACTGAACCCTCCTGGAATCCAACAAACTTACCTCAAAATTGAAAAAGGAAATTGTAGGATATTCTACTACAAAATATAGAAAAATATTAAAATTAACATGATCGTTAAAATAAAAAACCAAATTAAATATGATCGCTAAAATACAAAAAGAAAACTAAACATGATCGTTTAAGGAAAAAGGAAATTAAACATGATCATTAAATAAAAGGAAATTAAACATGGTCGTTAATATAAAAGGAAATTAGTTAAGGAACTTGTTGAAACAAAAAAAAAAGGAAATAGTGAAGAGACCACTCTAAAATTTCCTTTTTTGGGCTACCGACTGAACTATATTCTTATAAATAACGCAGCCAAGTCTCCACCATGCATGAACCATATCAAACAAACCTAAATAGCTAGAGAGTATCTGAGTATTATGGAGAAGATGAATAGAGAACACCAAAGTAAATCTAAGGTTGATGAATCTTCATCAAAGTCTAACTATGTTCTTGGTCGTGAAGAGGGTTTTGAAGAGGGATCCTCATCTTCCCACAGTCACGTGAACAATCTCCAGGAACAGCAGAGACTCATGATGCTTCGTTCCCAAGACATGCCTCGTCCTCCGCCTAACAATCTCGAGGAAGAGCAGAGACTCAGGATGCTTTACTATCATCGCATCATGCAACGCATGCCTCGTACCCAACGTACCGATCCAAACAGCAGCTCAAACACTGTGAAGGCTCCGGTTTATCCGCCTGGTTCACGGTTTCTTCCAACCAACTTGGGATGTGTAAGGGTTCATCTTAGGAACAAGGTAGACAAGAAGAAGAGCGGTTTCATAACAACTTTGGATCTGTACAAAGACGACCCGTGGCTTCTTGATCACGTGCAAAACGACCTGTTCCCTAGAGGCGAATGGTACTACTTTACTCCTAGGAACAAAAGAGGTGCCAGTTCATGTACCAGGACCGTTCGGGGAAGAGGAGGCGGCACGTGGAAAAGCACTAGTGTGAAAAAGCCGATCAAGGACAAAGACGAGAAGGTGCAAGGTTACAAGCAGAGTCTTGTCTATAACAAGACTAATGTGAATGGAAAGATAGAGCCAACTGGTTGGAACATGACAGAGTATTGCCTTTATGAGGAAAATCAAGACGATTTGGTCTTGTGTCGTATCAAAGGAAATTTAGAAAAGAAAGGGTTCGCTGAGGAGGTGAAGAACAACATCTTATCGAAACAAGTGCAAGATCATGAAGAAGAAGCTGGTGCTAATGGAGTTGAGATGAGGACGTTAGAGGAAGACCATGGTGACACCACTCAGCAACCACAACAACAAGAGCAAGAAGCACAGGTTGTATATATTCCTCCTCATCATGAAGGTCAAGGTTTAGGAGTGGAGCAAGAAGATCATGGTGACGCCACTCAGCAGCAGCAACAAGAGCAAGATGCACCACCGGTTCTAGCTCCTCCTTCTCTTCATGAAAGTCATGAACTAGGGTTTGAGACGATGATCACGATGCGACAGGATGATCATGGTGACGCCACTCAGAAGCAGCAACAAGAGCAAGATTCACCACAGGTTTTAGCTCCTCCTTCATGGTTTTGGACGCCGAACAACGACAAAAACTTCATGCCGGTGTTGGACGAAAACCAACAATATCAGTTTGATGATTTAGATTTATGTTTTGAAAGTATTAAAAATGATGCCAATGAAGCACATTTACAACCGGTTTCTCACGCTCAAGATGCAGTAGGAGGATCTTCAGATTAATCTCATGTTTACTTCAGTTTAAGTTTCTTTCTTAGTTTGTCGAATGAGTTTACGTTATATATTTGCTTTGCATGAAAATGATTTGTACTCTCTCTTAGTTTGATTGACTTTCGTATCTTTGAATTATATTACTCTCTTTTTTTTTGGGCAAAATATTACTCTCCTTATTTTCCTTGTAGTCCTTCATTCAATTCAATACAAGTTGTTACTCATGTTTGCTTCATTTTTGATCTGGCAAAATAATGCAACCTGAATGCTGTTTTCCTGGTGGAATGAATATCAATATAGTTTGAAGTAAGAGTAGTTACTTTGACTTGCACAAAGGATAATTTGGAGATGTGGGTTTGATTATCTCAAGATTCCTGTTATTAATTACCTTTTAAACTATACTAGTTGTTTGTTACAAAAAAAAAAAAAAACTATACTAGTTGTTTCAAAAATATATAACACTTTATGGCTCATTCAAGAAGTAGGGTTATTGTAAAGAAAATAAGTTATATAACAAGTAGTGTATTCAGTTTTTCCTACTGTATTTGTAGCTTTCTATAATGTATAGTGGACATTTTTGCTGTATTATTGAGTTTAAAGATAATAGTATAAATGGATCTGAACCTCCTTCCTTTGCTCCTATAGACCTCTCGTACTATTAGACCATCAACTGTGCGTTCATCTCTCGATGCCTAGAGAATTTGTATCTGATGAACTAAATATGCCTATGATAAGGCAAAATATATCACGAAGATGAGGTGAAGTTCATAGATGATGTTACTATGGTAGAGAAAGAAGGTTATTCCTTGGTTTATAACAACAATGAAAAGGCTAAGGAAGGTTACTCGTGGATTTATAACGATGGATACAGACTATACAGTCAAAACATGTATATAGAATTGATGGAGTGAACCAAATCACAAAAATAAAGATATCAGTAGAACAAAGTGCATCGCATACATGACTTCTTGTTTTTGATATTTGCTGCCTGCTTAGACTAATTGTATTAACGAGATTAACATTTCAGGTAGTTTTCCTTTTAGCCGTTTGTTTTGGTAGGACACATGTAAAGGCTATTAACTTGGTAATCTGTCAATTTTTTCAAGCTAATGTAGAAGTTAGACAATTTTGTAAAACTCTTAAAACAACTACAATGTTTGTTTTAGAAAAGAAAAACAATTTACTCACAATCATGAAAAAGCTATTTATACTCTCGTACTATTATGGACATATATATGTTTGAATAGCCTACGTACACTCACCATCACGTCTTACCGACATGCACTCAGCACTCATAAGGGTTTGAGTAATCAATAATTTGAAACTCTATTGTTAATATACAATATTTTTTTTTATAATATACTTATATATATATATATATATATAGTTTTTCTTGCAAATAAAACAAATCATAATTAAAAGTAGCTGTAAATCTTGTACATCCGACCCGATCGATCCTCTCAATAATAGTATTAGTTTCTGTCCATTTTTTATAAAATATTATGTATTAAAATTAATTTTTGTTTTGTATTATTTATGAACACAAAGCTAAATTTCAGAAGATTTTCTAAAAAACAACAAGGACGTTTAAATTAGTATCACTTTATTAAAAAAAGTTATTAATAGTAGTATGTTTAGGCTACAATACGCATTTATACAAATACTAAATTTCATAATCCATGTTAGATTAAGAGTATCCATACACCATACAACATTTTTTATAGTTATCAATTTTTAATAATTTTTAATAAATAATAAAATCATTTTTTAAAAAAATATTTACTGCATAGGAAATATAAAATCTATCTTATATTTATATATTTTAAAAAATATCTATCTTAAATGGAGAAAATATATAATTTTATTCATGACTCATAAAGTCACACACACTCCAGGAATCTTCCAAAAATTTCATTGACTTTTTTATTTATTTAATTTCCCCAGCCATCGTTTCATTTTCATTTTAACTTGGTTTTATCTTCTCCTTGTTTAGACGCCAAGCTGCCACATTTTCCGCCGGAGTTTCAGTGGGTTTTTTTCCTCCTCTTTACTATTTGATCTCATCTCTTAAAAAAAAAAAACTAAATCACCATTGTCTCAATTAATTACACCACCAAACATTTTCGTTGAAATTCTCTTCTCAATTTCATTTTTTCTTTTTTTTTTTATTTGAAGGTGAAACACAAATGCCAATTAAATCAAAAATCCTAAAACCCTAAATCTGTTTACAATCTATTGTTCATATAAAGTTTTGATTTTTATTTTTTTCTGGATGTCTATTGTTTTGCAGGATGAGTTAAAAAGCCAACACGGGTTTTGTTCAAAGGAAGGATCTTGACACATGTACTAAAAGCACAGGTACCTTTTCGTTACTTACAACTCAAAAAGAAAAGAAAAAAAAAAACTATTTTCTGCATCTACGAGGTTGATAAAGGTTTGTTCTTTGAGATTCCTGAAACTAGTTTAAGCTTTGTTGCAATCATTGTAGTGCTATGGAATCACTGGTTTGGCTTAAATTGTTGTGTAGCATTCATTGGTGGAACTTAGAAATCTAATTCAAGATTTTGTTTTTTTTTTAGCACTAAGCAGTAAATTGATCTCTTTTACCTCTTTTCTCTTCTTTCTCTGATCTGTGGTGATTCAGTTGCAGTAAATTCAAGTTCTTTGTGTTTCAAATGGCTGATCTTCAAGAGAGGATGTCACTCTCCTCATCTTCATCCTCCTCCTCCTCATCATCATCGTCTTCTCTATCACTATCAACAATGCCAATAGATGGAGAGCTCTGGATGGTTGCCGAGGAAAGGGCTCAGGAGATACTAAACGCCATCCAACCTGTCTTTGTTTCAGACAAAAGCAGGAACGAGATCATCGATTATGTCCAGACCCTTGTTAAAGATCGTCTTGGAATTGAGGTTAGACTTGCTTGGCTTTCTCTTTTGTTCATTGAGAAAAAAAACTAAACAAATATTTATACTGATTAGTTGATACTTTGTTTGATGATATCATCTTGTTTGTGATGTTGCACACAAAGTTGTATTAGTTCATTACTACTAAGCGTTAAAAAAAATGCTGTGTGACTAGATTTGGAGCTAGGACTATTATCTTGTCCCTAAACTCTATGTACCATTGCAGGTCTTCTTGTTTGGCTCGGTGCCACTGAAAACATATCTACCAGATGGAGATATTGATCTGACAGTCCTAACTCCTCAAGATAAAGAGGAGGACTTGGCTAACGCATTGTGCAATATGCTTAGAGCCGAAGACAAAGAATCTGATTTCCATGTGACTGACGTTCAATACATCCCAGCACAGGTTTTTTGTTTGATCCCTTTTGTGTCTTTTTGATTTATTTGTAATAAAAAAAAACTCATTTTCATGGTTATGCTGATGATGGTAGGTTAAGGTCATAAAATGCAGTATCAGGAACATTGCTGTAGACATCTCCTTCAATCAAATGGCTGGACTCTGCGCTCTATGTTTCTTAGAGCAGGTAGACATTTATAAATAGTTCTTCCATGATTCGTCTTTGATTTGGTTGCTCTGTTAGGTTGACCAGATTTTTGGGAAGGACCATCTGTTCAAGCGTAGCATCATCTTGATCAAAGCTTGGTGCTACTATGAGAGCCGCATCCTCGGCGCCAACACTGGATTGATTTCGACTTATGCATTGGCAGTACTAGTCTTGCATATCATCAACATCTCTTATTCATCACTCTCTGGCCCTTTAGCTGTGAGTGTGTGTATAATAATAACTCTTAAGCTTATATTCCCATTGGTTCTAAGATTTTAAACATATGGTATCAACAGGTGCTGTTTAAGTTCTTGGATTACTATGCATCATTTGATTGGGACAGCTACTGTGTAACTGTCAACGGTCCAGTCCCCATATCTTCTCTGCCTGATATGCCTAGTAATGATGCTGAAGTTGTCCTGAACGAGAAGTTCTTCAGAGAGTGCATTGAGTTGTATTCGGTTCCAACTAAAGCTGTTGAAGCAAATGGTCATTACTTCCCTGTGAAGCATTTCAACATAGTGGATCCTTTGAAGCACAGTAACAACCTTGGCCGTAGTGTGACGAAAGGTAACTTCCCAATTGATGCAGCAAGAGTCCAAAACATTAAGCTAATGATTTTTAATTTGCTAGGCAATTTGCAACGTATAAGACATGCTTTTACTCTGGGAGCTAGGAAGCTCAAAGATGTGCTCTCAGTGCCTGGAGAAGCCATGGGATGGAAACTGGAGAAGTTCTTTTGTAGCTCGTTGGAGAGGAACGGCAAGGGACAGAGACAAGACGTGGAGGAGCCTGTCGTGGCGTTTGGCACTGGGAGAGCAGAAGCGTCTGAACTCAGAGGAGACTTTGAAGGATACTTCAAGAGTCTTGTTTATGGGAAAGGGTTTCACGGAGAGACTCAGCATAAGTGGATCCCTCAGGGCCAGGGGCAAGACCACACAAGTTCTTGGGACATTGTTCGTTGGTTTGTGGCCGGACAAAAGAATGATTTCCATCGGAGGAATATGAATGGTTCATCAAACTCGTTGCAGAACATGAGGAGATCAAGAGGGACAGGCACTTACATTCCTGAAATGGTACAGTTCATTCACCATTTTTTTTTTCTCCTCGAGTCTTTTGTATGATCCATCAGGTTTTGTTTTTGCAGAGTCAGCAATCTTATACAGAGAGGTTCAGTGGCAAACCGAACACGGTGAACTCATTGCCTTCAGCATCTCAGTCTCAACTTGTCAAACAGAATATTTGAATTGGTTTCTTAGGTTTTGTCTCTTTATGTTTACCAACAGAAAACAATGACAAGAGTTTTTTTTTTTTTTTTGTTATGGTGCTAAATGTGAAGTTCCAGAGGTTAAAAGCATATGCTTCTTTTTATTAGGATCATTTAGAGATCTCTTGACAGTAGAAAAAATAATGTTATACTTTAGTAACTACAATGAATCTAGCTCTTTATTGAGTTAACAACAGCAACAAAAAAAAACCAAAATTTGATAAAATAATCTAAACTGTAAGATTATTATTACATCAAGCAAAAGAAAGCAAGTACAAGTGAGAGAGAAAACAAGAGAAAGTAGATCTATAACCGGGTCCGGTGACCGGCTGGCGCGTGAGCGTGCGTGCCGTCACCGGAGCCCCTCAAGTCACTTGTAAAGCTGTTGATTTTCGCTTCGCTCTCGTTTCCTCTCTCCTCCGTTTTGCTTGAGCTCTGGAACAAGGCCACACATGGCGGATCTGTCTCTGGCGTAAAGGCGCGGTCGTGTTGAGGAAAGCGCGGTGAAGCTCATCGTTCGGCTACTTGGTTTTGTCTCCAGGAGACAGAGGTTCCTCCAGCTCTGTCGACGCCGGTTCCTGTCCCCAAGAGGTGGAGGCTTCGTCAGCTCTGCCGTCGTCGGTCTAGATCCCGAGGGGTAAAGGCGTTCCTTGCTTTGCCTCGCCGACTTTTGGTTCCCTAGTTCCGTTTTAGGGTTTGGTTTTCTCCTTCCTTTTAGTTTTACGCTTTTGGTTTGGTTAGGGTTGGTTGAGATCTCGTCGGAGGACGATCGAAGCTCGACCATGGTTAACGGTGATGGTTCGCGTGAAGCTTTCCTCTCGGTGATTGGGATGAATGGTGACGGATGAGCTCTCGAATAGTCGATTGATGCTCTCCGATATTGGGTTCGCTTGAGTTGAAGATGTTTGCGGTGGTGATGGTGTGGAGTTAGTGAGCTCTGGTGGATCCGGGTGAATCGACGGTTGGTTACCCGGTGGTGTTTCGAAGCGAGGGCAACGTCGGAGCCGCAGCGTTTGTCCGCGCGGCGGCGGAGCCTCATTTGTCTCCTAGGGTTTTCGTAGTTGGGCCTTGGGTTTATTGTATTTTGGTCCGTTTTCTTGGATTTGTGTATGTTATATTGTGGGTTTTTAGGTCCGTCAATCAAATATCTATTGATGAAAAAAAAAAAAGATTATTATTACATCACCATGACGCTAACTTATTATGGGTTTATGTTTGATCTGATAGAGAAGTTGTTATCACATGCTAGTCCAGAGTTGTGGGGTCCACCGTATGACTCTTTCTTATCCATTTTCATTTAAATTGATATGTCCTATGTGTGAAGACGATATACTTTCAAAGCATTACGTCATCCTCTGGCCAGCAGTATCTACAACTTATTGTAATTCTCTATGCAAGATGAGCCGATGATTCGTATAGTTACATGAATAGTTTGGAAGATACGATGTTAATCAGGTTAAGTAATAAGTTTGATTATATAAGAGATCTTAGCAAGTTATGTGTAATTAGTGTAGTGTTATTATGTAGTTGGTGACACATAAGTAGGTAATCTTGTTAAATTAAATTTAAGTTAATATTTCTTTCGCATTAAGACCATCACTAACTTGAACGGATCCCAATGATACATACGTGTCTGTTCTCTACAATTAGCAACAAATTACAATTTTTTTGTAACATGTAGTGCATTTCTAAGTTTCTAAGCGAGACATGATTATTCTAAGTTAAGCAAACGCAATTATATACTTCTTCTGTGCTGGAATATTATGTCGTTAGACATTATAGGTACCTTTGATTACATACTAACCTAAATCCTAATTTATAGCCCCATGCTTTATTCGAGCTACCACTTCAGTCTGCATTGACCAATCATGGCAAGTGTCTCCGATGTTAGTATATGATAGCCGACGATATATATTAATATATATTTTTAATTCTTGGTGCATATCAGTTCCTGTACTTCGCTTATAAACTCTTCAAGTAAATACTAAGAGCATCTGCGTCCATTAAGGTTTCTTATTTTTTATTTTTTTATTTTTTATATTTTTTTCTTCTGATTTAAAAAAAAATAAAATTAAAAAGTGCTCCAATCGCGGACCACCACGTGTCGGTAGGATCCGCGAACAGTGCAAAAACCACCCAATACACGTCTCTTATTTTGCAACATAACATACCGTCTTTTGCCAAAATTGTGGGCTCCCCACCCTTTAGAGACGCTCACTTCATCGCGATGCAGATGCTATAACTAGTCTTCCATGACTAATTACAAAAAAAAAATCACGCGTCTGTGGTTAGATGATCAAGGCGTTCCGTGGATCTCTAAAGAAATCCGAGTTTGAATCTGTACCATACCAGATTTCCACGCACGTGGCCACTGGAGCTTTCACATTCTCTCTCCGAAAAATGGTTTACCATTTTTTTAATTACAAAAAAAACATATAAACTGTAGTCATCGCATCCTAGTTTTTTTTTTAACAAAAAATTTATGCATCCTAGTTGAAAAGTTTATTAAATGTGTTTGATTTAAATAAATAAGTTATTAATACATGACTCACCGTCTACATATTGTCTTAAGAGCTTATTGGTCAAATGGCCATATTTTGGTGATAAATTAAGGAAGTAGTTATGATTTTGATATAGTTAATTGTCTGACTTTTGTGTTTCATTCCATCCGGTTATACCCCTTCAAGTAACAGGTTACCGGATCCATATTATAAAGTAAACGACGTAGCATTTTTGTGTGGCATCGTAGCAATCACATAACATATGAATCGCGTTGTGCAGCTGTATTCAACACATATGATGTAAGGGTATGAATCGAGGGAGTGGATAACAGTTGTAAGTGTGCCAGAAACAATTCTAACATAACGACGAACTGAAGATGACGACAAGTATATTCTATACCGATTGTATGAGTTTCCATACTATGTACCGTATGTGGAATAGTAATATTATAAATGTAGTTCCAAGTGAAATATGGTCTTCATAATTTCGCTACAGTTAAAAAGGTACATGATGCAAGGAAAGTACGTAATGTTTTACCCAAAAGCAAGCCAAATATTCCATAAATAAATTTATCAACCAGACAGAAATAAACTAAAGGCCAAATAGTATGGAAATGTAAACTCTCGGTAAACCACACAGAAGAATATGTAACGTAACCCAAATTTAATGGAATGTGGGCACATTGTGTTTGTTGTACAGAAAACCTTGTGACCTTCTATTTTGGTTAAATGAAATGATGTCAATGTTAACTTCTGATAATATATGTCCGTTATAAGGTGAATTAACGTTTATGACGTATATTACATGAGAAGGTATATTCCATATACAATACACTATGTAATTTATCTGAGAACTGCTATTCCATATAAAATATACTATGTTATTTATATACTAGTAGCATACATCCAGGATTGATTTACAAAATCTAATGGGGGATTGGTAGATGAACACTTGACACTAAACACAAATTAGGGAAATATGAAAGTCGGATAGTTGGTGACAGCTACTCCTGATGAAAGAGTAGGAGGATGCCACATACTGACGTCGATTTAGTAAGATATTTTCACTGTATAAATTTAAACAACTGGTGTAGGTTAATGATTATAAATGTGTGTATAGGGTTACGTACACATTTGCACCATCCATTACGAAAAGACTTCTATACTATATACAATGTACTATTTAAAATGATACTATGTGCATACTAGAGCCAAGATTGAGTAACATGAAATACAAAGCTAATAGGAATGGTAATAAAACACTTAACAGTAAACACTAAACCCAAGTTAAGGAAATATAAATTCAATTCATAGGGAACCCAAATTTTCAGGAAATTTAATCCACCTGCCATAATACTGGAGACATGTATTTACATTTCTCATGCGCCACATGAAATACAAAGCTAATGGGAATGGTAAAAAAATACTTGATAGTAAACACTAAACCCAAGTTAGGAAAATATAAACCTCAATACATATGCAACCCAAATCTTTGTGAAAATAAATTCACATGCCATAATACTGGAGACGTGTATTTACATTTCTCATGAGCAACATGAAATACAAAGCTAATGGAGCTGGTAATAGAACACTAAACCCAAGTTAGAGAAATATAAACCCCAATCCACCATAGGCAACCCAAATCTTCAGGAAACTAAATTCACATGCCATAATACTAGAGATATGTATTTACATTCCTCATTAGCCACATGAAATACAAAGCTAATGGGAATGGTAATATAACACTTGACAGTAAACACTAAACCCAAGTTAAGTAAATATAAACCCCAATACATAGGCAACTCAAGTCTTTGTGAAATTAAATTCACCTGCCATAATACTGGAAATAGTTGTTAACCCTTTTTTTGCCAGTTGGTTCAAAGCATGTCTCAAACAATCTACTTGGAAGGTCTAACTCGTCCATACCAAACCTGAAGAATGAAAAGTAAGAGAGGCAAAGAATGAGGACGGTTCACACTGTAATATTCAATATAGAAATGAATTATGAGTCAAACAGAATAAAAATGGCTAACGAATGGAAAGGCATATGATGTAAAAGTACGATTCCATGTAAAATGGAATAATGTGAACCTTATACTATTCCACTTAACATGACATATAGCAATGAGATGTACTGATACGGGCATACGATGAAACATCTATGTATTGCAGATGTTATTCCATAAAATAATCAATATTTCTACACCATGAACTATGCACCGCAGAGACAAAAACCCCAATTCAAGCATAACTTAGAATAAGAACATCAGGGAGGGAACCACAACCGACCACAAATTGCAGCAAAGCAAAACATAATAGCAAGTGATAATATCCTCAGTGGAATAGTTGAATGAGATAAGTATACTATTACATTTCAAATGGAAACCGGATTCGAAATATCATACTATGTGTACCGACTGAGCATTTCTAAGCAATGATATTCCACACATCTTCCCCTAAATTACTACACTACTTATTTCGCATCACCGCTATAAAGATCTGAGAAGAAGTTTTAATAACCAGAATCGACGGAGAAACACCAAGAACTTAGTGGGAGAGACTAATTCCGAATCGGGGACGATCGAATTCACATCAGCCGATGATACATACCTAGAAACTATAACACTTTGATTATGAGATGAGCTCCAAATTGGAAGAAAATAAGCACATAGGGCGACACGGTGAAGACAATCTACAGTAGAGAAGGAGAACTTACGTGGGGTTCAGAGATCTGAGAAGAATCGAAGGGGTGAAGTTGGGTAGAAAGGGTTTCTTACTACCGCCGCTGAAACCCTAACCAAGAACTGTAACGCCGAAGAAGATTGAAAACAGAGGACGGAGGATCTGGAAAAGATGTCGATTGCATGCAGAGTGGAGGCGATGGATGAAAGCGGTGCAGGAGACCGTTCGACTGCAGCAAAATTACAAGAAAAGTTAAAAGGAAAAGATGTGAAGAAGGGTGAGACACGAGTTATTTTTGTGCGGTGAATAATTAAAATATTTAATTATTTTTGTATCAGGTTGAGCCGGTTGTTTTTAGAGATATTACAGTATTATTTTATATTTCTAACAGCGTCTATAAAATCGTTAGGTTAAATGGCTACACGGTGAATATCGTTTTTTTGTGTGGCTATAGCCTCCAACTTCCCTTGTCTTAATCAATTTTCCAACAAATATACGACTTGTCATAGAGCATGCAATGATGGATCATTACGATAAAAAGAAGATAACATTAAGAAAAGAGAAAAAAGAAGTAAATAGTAGACATGTTATAAATTCATCATGACCATTGTTTGCCAATTTCAACAAAGTTGGCCCTCCAGATTGAATAATTCAATATTTCTTTTCTTATATAGTTATTTCTAGTTATTTATAACACACAATCTCTTCTTGGACCCTAAAGTCATCAAGAAGAAAGAAAATCCGTATATACAAAATTTCTTATTTCACCATTTGATTGTGTTCTTGAAGGCTTCTTCGCGAAATGGATGAAAGTAAGATTAAGATTCACGTTTTGTTACTCTCTTTCATACTCATCTCCATGGCTCCTTCGATTCACGGGTTCAAAATGAGAGGCATTACTAGATACGAACCGGAAGCATTTCACGGCGGAAAGTACTTCCCGGCAATGAAGAGAAGGAAGTTGATGGCTACGAAACTGGAAGTTGATTATTCAGGTGATTATGATGATGGAGCCACTTCTGCATCACCATCACCACCAGTGCCTGATTATGACGATGATATCTATAAAAGGCAAGGTGATGTCCCAAGCCCCGGTATTGGCCACTGATGATACGTTTTCATGTGTATTCTCTACACATATACTATATTTCAGCATTTTGCATTATATATTTATACATACATGTTTGTTTTCTTGTTCATATATGTTTTTTGTCCTGAAAGGTCGTGTCTCCACATGATCATTTTTGTTGCTTTTTCTTCATTTTCGAAATCTATACATTTTAATTATGTCTTTTTTTTAATAAATAGTGACCTCTATATTGAATTGTCTCGTTTTCTCGTGTTGATGGGAGCTTCTTGTATGTATGTTTCGTACTCATTATTTCATTAGATAAACCTGTATTTTTCTTTTGTTAAAAAAACCGTAGACACAAAGTATACTAAATCGGTAGTTGGAATTGATCTTAAACAATATATAAAAATAACATGTTTCTACTTTGTCGTGAGATTAATTTAATTGGTATAATAACGTTTATTATCGTTCGAAGGAATCCAAATTTACATAAAAACAATTGATGAACCAAACGGGTTTACACAGGTGTATATTATAGTTTCATGTTTTCAAAAATATTATTTGAGATTAATAAAAGGGGGCAAAAACACAAAAACATTCCGTCAGTTGTTAACAAAAAGAACACTGTGTCAGTTGTGCAGTCTTTGCTATTGAACCAATATTCACCATATGACAAGTTGTATTTACAAATTAAAAATAAAAAACGACAATAATTCATGTTTTGGCTTCATTTTTTTTTTTTGATAAACAAGTTTTGGCTTCATGGCCTTTAACAAAGCATTGCAAATATTAACTCTCACATGGGGGCAGCTATTGTGTGAAATATGATATATATATAACTAATATAATATAGGATAATTCTTTCAAATAGTCATTTTTAAGTTTTTGTCACAAAAATAACACTCAAAAAAAGAAAATGACTAAAATAGTCTTTTTTTATTTTGAAATTTTTAATATTTATTTTTTATTTTTTAAAATTTGAAACCATATTCCCAAAACCCTACCCATTAACTCTAAACCCTAAGTATAAATTAGTTAATCTTACGATAAAAATACATTTTTACATTTTAATAAAACTTATTTTGATCATTTTCTTTATTGTGAGCTATTTTGTGACAAAAACTTAAAAAATACTATCCTAAGGAAATTCTCAATAAAATATATGCAATGTACGATGTTCCCTTAAAATAAGATATAGTAACATTATGCCATAGTCAAACAATTAAATCTAACATTTTGAACTTCTAAATCTTAATACTTAGAAATTTGATCCACTGTAAACGACTGTTGTATACGAGAATAAAGCGATCTCTAAATCCCGTGCACATGTTTTTCTTTTGGCTGACTTGCAGAAAATGTGCCAACCTGAAAAGCACATCATTCCTAGAATTACGTATGAAGCTTAAAATTATATAAAAACACATTTAGTGTTTTGCTTTGAAATATTAGTGTTGGTGTGAATTGTGAATTGTGAATTGTCGTCATGCATCGCATATTCGCATGCAATATAATACTATGCATGCATTGAATCCACCGATTGTGAATTGTGAATTGTCGTCATGCATCACAATTCTCTAGAGATTATATATTTTATAATGGTTTTAGTAAATTAATTATTAAAAAAATTAGAGAGATGTGTATGTAACATGAAAAAAAGTTTTTCATACATTAATAAAAATTTTAAATGTGGTTAATTTTTTTTAAGAAACACTAAAGAGCACTTACTCGAAAACTTAATTTCGTATGGGATAACTTTTAGATTTTGAAAAAAATTCAAAAAATATTAAATGTATTTTTTATTGCATAAGTGCATCCTGAACTGAAATAGGAAGACGGTCAAAGAGGTTTAAAATCCTCATTGTGACCTTTTGTTTAGAGAATATATATTTTATATTGGTTAGTCCACGAATTTAAGCAGTATATAAAGTTTTAATAAATTAATTATTAAAATATTTGATCGAAGTCTATATACCATGAAAGATAGTTTAGCATATATTAACGTATAATGTGGTTGAGATTTTTAAACAACACTAAAGAGCGTAAACTTCAATATATAGAGCACTTATTGAAAAACTAAATTTTGTAGGAGTTAACTTTCAGATTTTAATAAAAATTCAAAATATGACAATCTTGCTTTATGCCATAGTTGCATCTTAAACTGACATATGATGATGGTCAAAGAGGTTTAGAATATTTTTGTGTCCGTATTTCTAGAGAATAGAGATGTCATAGTGGTTAGTCCATTCATTTGGGCAATATATGAAGTTTTATTGAATCAATTGTTAAATAATTATAGAAAATACTCATGTACCATGAAAAGGAGTTCAGAATTAATTAATAAAATTTAAAAATGTGGTTAGAATTTTTAAACAATACTAAAGTGTGTAAACTTCATTATATAGAGCATTTACCGAAAACTCAATTTCGTAAGGGTTAACTTTCAGATTTTGAGAAAAATTCAAAAAAATTGACATATATTTTTTATTGCATAAGTGCATCCTGAACTGACATAGAATGATGGTCAAAGAGGTTTGAAATCCTCGTTGTGGCATTTTCTCTAGAGAATATATATTTTATAGTGGTTAGTCTACTGATTTAAGCAATATAAAAAGTTTTATTAAATTAATTGTTAAAACATTTGAGCAATGTCTATGTACCATGAAAGAGAGTTTAGCATACGTTAATGTATAATGTGGTTGAGATTTTTAAACAACACTAAAGAGTATAAACTTCAATATATAGAGCACTTATTGAAAATCAATATATAGAGCACTTATTGAAAAACTAAATTTCGTAGGTGTTAACCTTCAGATTTTGATAAAAATTCAAAAATATGACAATCTTGCTCTATGGCATAGTTGCATACTGAACTGACATAAGATGATGGTCAAAGAAGTTTGGAATCTTTTTTGTGTCCGTTTCTATAGAGATTTCATAGTGGTTGGTCCACTGATTTACGCAATATATAAATTTTTATTAAATTAATTGTTAAAAATTAAAGACAATATTCATGTATAATACATCAATACAATTGTATAATGCGGTTAGAAATTTTTAAACAATAAAGAGTGCAAACTTCACTATATCGACCATTTACCGATAACTCAATTTTGTAGGGGTTAACCTTCAGATATTGAAAAAACTTAAAAAAAATATGACAATCTTTTTTTATTGCATAAGTGCATCCTGAACTGACATAGGATGATGGTCAAAGAGGTTTTAAATATTTATTGTCCATTTCTCTAGAGAATATATATTTTATAAAGGTTAGTCCACTGATTTAAGCATTATAAAATTTTTTATTAAATTAATTATTAAAAAAATTAGAGAGATATCTATGTAACATGAATGGGAGTTTATCATATACTAATACAAATTTAGAATGTGGTTAGAAAATTTTAAGAAACACTAAAGAGTGTACACTTCAATATATAGAGCACTTACCGGAAAACTTAATTTCGTAGGGGTTAACCTTCAGATTTTGAGAAAAAATCAAAAATATGACAATCTTGTTTTATTTCATAGTTGCATCTAACATTGACATAGTATGATGGTCAAAGAGGTTTGCAATTCTTTTTGTGTCCGTTTCTCCAGAAAATAAAGATTTCATAGTGGTTAGTCCACTGATTTATACAATCTATGAAGTTTTATTAAATTAACTGTTAAATATTTATAGAAAATACTCAAGTACCATGAAATATAGTTTATAATAAATTAATAATACAAATGTATAATGTGGTTAGAAATTTTTAAACAATAGTAAAGTGTGTAAACTTCATTATATAAATCATTTACCGAAAACTCAATTTTGTAACCTTCAAATTTTGAGAAAAATTCAAAAAATATGACATGTATTTTTTATTTCATAAGCGCATCCGGAACTGACCTATGATGATGGTCAAAGAGGTTTGAAATCCTCGTTGTAACCTTTACTCTAAAGAATATATATTTTGTAGTGGTTAGTCTATTGATTTAAGCAGTATAAAAGGTTTTATTAACTTAATTGTTAAAAAAATTGAGCGATGTCTATGTACCATGAAAGAGAATTTAGCATACATTAATGTATAATTTGGTTGAGATTATTAAACAACACTAAAGAGTGTAAATCACTTATTGAAAAACTAAGTTTCGTAGGGGTTAACCTCCAGATTTTGATAAAAAAATCAAAAATATGACAATCTTGCTTTATGGCATAGTTGCATCATGAACTGACATAGGATGATGGTCAAAGAGGTTTGGAATCTTTTTGTGTTCATTTCTCTAGAGAATAGAGATTTCATAGTGGTTGGTCCACTAATTTACGCAGTATATGAATTTTTATTAAATTAACTGTTAAAAATTAAAGACAATACTCATGTACCAGGAAAGGGAGTTTAGAATACATCAATACAATTGTATAATGCGGTTAGAAAATTTTAAACAACACTAAAGAGTATAAACTTCACTATATAGAGCATTTCTCTATAACTCAATTTTGTAGGAGTTGAGAAAAATTCAAACAAATATGACAATATTGTTTTATTTCCTAAGTGCATCCTGAAATGACATACGATGATGATCAAAGAGGTTTTAAATATTTATTTTCCATTTCTCTAGAGAAAATTTATTTTATAGTGGTTAGTCCACATATTTAAACAGTATATAAATTTTTATTAAATTAATTTCTAAAAATTTAGAGCGATGTCTATATACCATGAAAGAGAGTTTATCATACATTAATACAAATTTAGAATATGGTTTGAAAATTTTAACAAACACTAAAGAGTGTACACTTCAATATATAGAGAACTTACCGAAAACTCAATTTCGTAGGGGTTAACCTTCATATTTTGAAAAACAAATAAAAAATATGACAATCTTGCTTTAATGTATAGTTGCATCATGAACTGACATTGGATGATTGTCAAAGAGGTTTGGAATCTGTTTGTATATGTTTCTCTAGAAAGTAGATATTTTATAATAGTTAATTCACTGATTTAAGCATTATAAAAAGTTTTATAAAATTAATTGTTAAACAAATTAGAGAGATGTCTTTTTAGCACGAAATAGAGTTTAGAATATATGAATATAAATGTAAAATGTTGTTAGAAATTCTTAAACAACACTAAAGAGTGTAAAATTCAATATATAGAGCACTTACCGGAAAACTTATTTTCGTAGAGGTTAACCTTCAGATTTTGAGAAAGAATACATCAATACAATTGTATAATGTGGTTAGAAATTTTTAAACAACAATAAAGAGTGTAAACTTCACTAAATCGACCATTTACCGATAACTCAATTTTGTAGGGGTTAGCCTTCAGATATTGAGAAAAAATCAAAAAATATGACAATTTTTTTTATTGCATAAGTGCATCCGGAACTGACATAGGATGATGGTCAAAGAGGTTTTAATTATTTATTGTCCATTTCTCTAGAGAATATATATTTTATAGTGGTTAGTCCACTAATCTAAGCATTATAAAAAGTTTTATTAAATTAATTATTAAACAAATTAGAGAGATGTCTATGTAACATGAAAGGGAGTTTATCATATATTAATACAAATTTAGAATGTGGTTAGAAAATTTTAAGAAACACTAAAGAGTGTACACTTCAATATATAGACCACTTACCGGAAAACTCAATTTCGTAGGGGTTGTTAACCTTCAGATTTTGAGAAAAATTCAAAAATATGACAATCTTGTTTTATTTCATTGTTGCATCCAGCACTGACATAGTATGATGGTCAAGAGGTTTGGAATTCTTTTTGTGTCCGTTTCTTTAGAGAATAAAGATTTCATAGTGGTTAGTCCACTGATTTATACAATTTATGAAGTTGCTCAAAAAAATAAATTAAATTAACTGTTAAAAAGTTATAGAAAATACTCATGTATCATAAAAGAGAATTTAAAATAAATTAATACAAATTTATAATGTGTTTAGAAATTTTTAAACAACACTAAAGTGTGTAAACTTCATTATATAGAGCATTTACCGAAAGCTCAATTTCGTAAGGGTTAACCTTCAGATTTTGAGAAAAAATAAAAAAAAATATGACATGTATTTTTTATTGCATAAGTGCATCATGAACTAACATAGGATGATGGTCAAAGAGGTTTGAAATCCTCATTGTGACATTTCCTCTAGAGAATATATATTTTGTAGTGGTTAGTCTACTGATTTAAGCAGTATAAAAGGTTTTATTAAATTAATTGTTAAAACATTTGAGCGATGTCTATGTACCATGAAAGAGAGTTTAGCATACATTAATGTATAATGTGGTTGAGATTTTTAAATAACAATAAAGAGTGTAAAATTGAATATATAGAGCACTTACCGGAAAATTTAATTTTGTCGGGGTTAACCTTCAGATTTTGAGAAAAAGAGTTTAGAATACATCAATACAATTGTATAATGCGGTTAGAAATTTTTAAATAACAGTAAAGAGTGTAAACTTCACTATATCGACCATTTACCGATAACTCAATTTTGTAGGGGTTAACCTTCAGATATTGAGAAAAATAAAAAAAAATAAGAAATTTTTTTTATTGCATAAGTGCATCCTGAACTGGCATAGGATGATGGTCAAAGAGGTTTTAATTATTTATTGTCCGTTTCTCTAGAGAATATATATTTTGTAGTGGTTAGTCCACTGATTTAAGCATTATAAAAAGTTTTATTAAATTAATTATTAAAAAATATTAGAGAGATGTCTATGTAACATGAAAAAGAGTTTATCATATATTAATACAAATTTAGAATGTGGTTAGAAAATTTTAAGAAACACTAAAGAGTGTACACTTCAATTTATATAGCACTTACCGGAAAACTTCATTTCGTAGGGGTTAACCTTCGGATTTTGTAAAAAATTCAAAACTATAACAATCTTGTTTTATTTCATAGTTCCATCCAGAACTGACATAGTATGATGGTCAAAGAGGTTTGGAATTTTTTTTGTGTCTGTTTCTCTAGAGAATAAAGATTTCATAGTGGTTAGTCCACTGATTTATACAATCTATGAAGTTTTATTAAATTAACTGTTAAAAAGTTATAGAAAATACTTGTGTATCATGAAAGAGAGTTTAGAATAAATTAATACAAATGTATAATGTGTTTAGAAATTTTTAAACAACACTAAAGGGTGTAAACTTCATTATATAGAGCATTTACCGAAAAGTCAATTTCGTAAGGGTTAACCTTCAGATTTTTAGAATAATCAAAAAATATGACTTGTATTTTTTATTGTATAAGTGCATCATGAACTGACATAGGATGAGGGTCAACGAGGTTTGAAATTCTCGCTGTGACCTTTTCTCTAGAGAATATATATTGTGTAGTGGTTAGTCTACTGATTTAAGCAGTATAAAAAGTTTTATTAAATTAATTGTTAAAAGATTTGAGCGATGTCTATGTACCATGAAAGAGATTTTAACATACGTTAATGTATAATGTGGTTGAGATTTTTAAACAACACTAAAGAGTGTAAACTTTAATATATAGATCACTTATTGAAAAACTTAATTTCGTAGGGGTTAACCTTCAGATTTTGATAAAAATTCAAAAATATGACAATTTTGCTTTAAGGCATAGTTGCATCTTGACCTGACATAGGATGATGGTCAAAGAGGTTTGAAATTTTTTTTTTGTCCGTTTCTCTAGAGAATAGAGATTTCATAGTGGTTGGTCAACTGATTTATGCAATATATGAATTTTTATTAAATTAACTGTTAAAAATTAAAGACAATCTTGTTTTATTGCATAAGTTCATCCTGAACTGACATACAATGATGGTCAAAGAGGTTTTAAATATTGCATTATGAATTGTTAGAAATTTTTAAACAACACTAAAGAGTGTAAAATTCAATATGTAACATTTACCGGAAAAATTAATTTCAGATTTTTACACTCTTTAGTGTTGTTTAAAAATCTCAACCACATTATACATTAATGTATGATTAATTATCTTTCATGGTACATAGACATCGCTCAAATGTTTTAACAATTAATTAAATAAAACTTTATATACTACTTAAATCAGTGGACTAAACACTATAAAATATATATTCTCTAAAGAAAATGTCACAATGAGGATTTCAAACCTCTTTGACCATCATCCTATGTCAGTTCAGGATGCACTTATGCAATAAATAATACATGTCAATTTTTTTTGAATTTTTCTCAAAATCTGAAGGTTAACTTTTACGAAATTGAGTTTTCGGTAAATGCTCCATATAATGAAGTTTACACACTTTAGTGTTGTTTAAAAATTTCTAACCATATTATACATTTGTATTAATTTATTCTAAACTCTCTTTCATGGTACATGAGTCTTTTCTATAATTTTTTAACAGTTAATTTAAGAAAACTTCATAGATTGTATAATCAGTGGACAAACCACTATGAAATCTCTATTCTCTAGAAAAACGGACACAAAAAGAATTTCAAACTTCTTTGACCATCATACTATGTCAGTTTTGGATGCAATTGTGCAATAAAACAAGATTGTCATATTTTTGATTTTTTCTCAAAATCAGAAGGTTAACCCTTACGAAATTAAGTTTTCCAGTAAGTGCTTTATATATTGAAATGTACACTCTTTAGTGTTTCTTAAAATTTTCTAACCACATTCTAAATTTGTATTAATGTATGATAAACTCCCTTTCATGTTACATAGACATCTCTCTAATTTTTTCTAATAATTAATTTAATAAAACTACTATAAAATATATATTCTCGAGAGAAATGCTATGCATGACAACAATATTCTCTAAAATATATATAATGAAGTTTACGTACTTTAGTTTTTTTCTTAAATTCTAACCCCATTATACATTTGTGTTAATTTATTCTAAACTTTTTTTATGGTACATGAGTATTTTCTATAATTGTTTAACTGTTAATTTAATAAAACGTCATAGATTGCATAAATCAGTGGACTAACCACTATGAAATCTCTATTCTCTAGAGAAACGGACACAAAAAGAATTTCAAACCTCTTTGACCATCATATTATGTCAGTGTTGGATGCAACTATGCAATAAAACAAGATTGTCATATTTTTGAATTTTCTCAAAATCTGAAGGTTAACACCCCTACAAAATTAAGTTTTCTGGTAAGTTCTCTATATATTGAATTTTACGCTCTTCAGTATTGTTTAAAAATTTCTAACCACTTTTTCCATTTATATTAATGTTTGCTAAACTCTCTTTCATGTTACATAGACATCTTTCTAATTTTTTTAACAATTAATTTAATAAAAAAATTTATAATGCTTAAATCAGTGGACTAACTATTATAAAATATCTACTCTCTAGAGAAACATACACAAAAAAAAATTTCAAACCTCTTTTACCACCATCCTATGTGAGTGCATGATGCAACTATGCACTAAAGCAAGATTGTCATATTTTTTGATTTTTTTCTCAAAATATGAATGTTAACTCCTACAAAATTGAGTTTTCAGTAAGTTCTCTATATATTGAAGTATACACTCTTTAATGTTTCTTAAAATTTTCTAACAACATTCTAAATTTGTATTAATGTATGATAAACTCATTTTCATGGTACATAGACATCGCTCTAAATTTTTAACAATTAATTTAATAAAACTCTATATACTGCTTAAGTCAGTGAACTAACTACTATAAAATATATATTCTCAAAGAGAAATGGACAATAAATATTTTAAAACCTTTTTGACCATCATCGTAAGTCAGTTCAGGATGCACTTATGCAATAAAACAAGATTGTCATATTTTTTTGAAATTTTCTCAACTCCTACAAAATTGAGTTATCGGTAAATTCTCTATATAGTGAAGTTTACACTCTTTAGTGTTGTTTAAAAATTTCTAACCGCATTATACAATTGTATTGATGTATTCTAAACTCTTTTTCCTGGTACATGAATATTGTCTTTAATTTTTTACAGTTAATTTAATAAAAATTCATATATTGCGTAAATCAGTGGACCAACCACTATGAAATCTCTAGAGAAACGGACACAAAAAAGATTTCAAACCTCTTTGACCATTTTCCTATGTCAGGCCAGGATGCAACTACGCCATAAAACAAGATTGTCATATTTTTGAATTTTTGTCAAAATCTGAAGGTTAACAACCACTATAAAATTTATTTTTTCAATAAGTGCTCTATATATTGAAATTTACACTCTTTAGTGTTGTTTAAAAATCTCAACCACATTATACGTTAATGTATACTAAATTCTCTTTCATGGTACATAGACATCGGTCAAATTTTTTATGCATGCATTGAATCCACCGACCTGTATAGTAGACGTTTTGAACTACAAGAATTGGATTCCGATCCAGTTCTCTAATTGTTCAAATACAGTAATGTCAAAAGTGAGAAAGTGCACTTACAAAAAAAAAGGTGAGAAAGTGGGCTAAAAAATCGTTTCATTTTCACAATTGATAAAGGTTGAAACTTCAGTAACACCTAATAAAAGGAGATAAAGAAACATAAAAACATGGAGTTACAGAAAAAGAAGCATGAAAAGAAGGGAATTGAAAAGGAGCACCAACCAATGACTTCTTTCTAAACTACCAACCAATGACTTTAGATTTGATATTTCCAAACACCATATTTTATTTTAATAATAACAATTATTCATCAAAATTACAATATAAGAAAGTAAGAAAAAAAGCAATTTATCATCTTACACTATATGAAGATTTATTTAATCCATTAATGATTTTCTTTCCTGCTATTTTGTTTATTTGTTATTTATCATCTACTTGAACACTATAATAGGACAAAAATCTTAATATACATGGCCTTTTGATACACCATTCATTCACCATATCTTTGTGTTTAGATCTAGTAAGCTAAAAATTATGGAATTATGGAAACCAATAATTTTGATAACTTGCTAATTAAGCGTTTTTAACATCTTTAACAAAAAAAATTGTTACCGTCAACACAACACACATGTTGAAAAAATGAAAACTTATTAACAACACCACCAAAAATAAACGGAAAATGAAAGAGAGTGGGGTTTGGCGATGACCAAACTCGGAGGCTGATGGACAAAGCTGCATCAATGGCACAAATCTTGTTGGTAAGTAGAGTAATTAAATTAAGTACTTAACTGTCTCGGAGGCGCTCACGTGTTTCTGTCTCTTCACCTGTATAATATTCTCACCACGTTTGCTCTCTTTCTTCACGCCCTAGAAGAAAAACAAAAAAAAAAAGATTTGATTTTTTTTTTCTTCTTTTGGTAGCAATGTGGAGGCTTTATCTTCTCCTCAATGAATAAAGCAGATACATTTCGTTTCACGTCACCCAGCAAAAAAAAGTTCTACAATTTCTAGAAAGTTACTGTAAGTGGAAACATATACAGGTAAGCGTTGAGAGACAGAATATGGGCAAAAGAAAATAATTGATTTTACTCATTTATGGGCTTATAATGCTATTTACTTGGCTCACTATGTTGAATCTTTATCATGGTGGGTTCTACTTATTACAAGTTTGGAACTTTACTTCTGGGTTTTGTCTTAAAACTTGTTAGGCTGAAGATTTTGAAGTAAAGTAAAACAAAACAATGGATCTCAATTTTGGAAAATGCTGTGGTTCTAAAAAGGTTTGTAGATTTCTACTCTTTTGAGATTTTGTTCAAAGTTTGGACCTATCCTGATGTGTGTTTTACAAATAATGCAGAAGGAGTCATGGAGGTCTGTTTTGCTTCTTGCTTATCAGAGTCTTGGTGTTGTCTACGGAGACTTGAGCATCTCTCCTCTTTACGTCTTCAAGAGCACTTTCGCTGAAGACATTCGTCATTCAGAGACCAATGAGGAGATCTATGGTGTTCTGTCTTTCGTTTTCTGGACTCTTACTTTGCTCCCTTTGCTTAAGTATGTCTTCATTGTCCTCCGTGCTGATGATAACGGAGAAGGTGGGACTTTTGCTTTGTACTCATTGATATGCCGTCATGTCAAAGTCAGCCTCCTTCCTAACCGGCAAGCAGCTGACGAGGCGCTATCCACTTATAAACTGGAGCATCCACCGGAGAAGATCCATGACTCTTGTGTGAAAAGGTATCTGGAGAAGCACAAGTGGTTACACACTGCTTTGCTGATTCTTGTTCTTCTTGGGACTTGTATGGTTATTGGAGATGGACTTCTCACTCCAGCTATCTCCGGTATGGTTGGCTGTAGATACCTTAAATGCTTAAATGGGTTTTTTCTAATCTCATCTTTTTTTTTTTCCTGTATCTAGTTTTCTCTGCTGTGTCAGGTCTTGAGATGAATATGTCTAAAGAACATCACCAATGTAAGTGGTTTAATGTTTTACCTTTGTTGCTCCTTGAGTTCTTACTATGGCTTCCTTTGCAGATGCAGTGATTCCTATAAGCTGCTTCATACTAGTCTGTCTTTTTGCGCTTCAGCATTTTGGAACACACCGTGTTGGGTTTGTTTTCGCGCCTATTGTCCTTACTTGGCTGCTCTGTATAAGCGGCATTGGCCTTTACAATATAATACAGTGGAATCCTCATGTGTACAAAGCTCTCTCTCCTAAGTACATGTTCATGTTCTTGAGGAAGACGAGAGTAAGTGGATGGATGTCTCTAGGCGGGATCTTGTTGTGTATAACTGGTTAGTTTGGTCTCTTCCTATTTTGCTAATAAGATGAAAATGTTTTGGTAAAATCTAACTCTTGGAGTCTTTGTTTTTTTAAGGTGCTGAGGCAATGTTTGCTGATCTTGGTCATTTCAACTACGCTGCAATTCAGGCAAGTTTCTATGCTTTTTTACTTGTTGTTATAACGCCACATGTTTTGAGTAGTTATATGTGTTTGTTTTGTTTTTAGATTGCTTTTAGCTTCCTGGTTTATCCTGCTCTCATATTGGCGTACATGGGACAAGCTGCTTACCTATCACAGCATCACAACTCTGCTCACGCCATTGGGTTCTACGTCTCGGTGCCAAGTCAGTAACTAGCTTGCCTTAATTTCAAGAATCTGATCATTTTTCTTTAAATTTTAAATCATTTGGTTTTTTATTCAGAATGTGTACACTGGCCTGTGCTTATGATAGCGATTCTTGCGTCTGTTGTGGGAAGCCAAGCGATCATCAGCGGCACTTTCTCGATAATAAACCAAAGCCAGTCTCTTGGATGCTTCCCTCGTGTCAAAGTCATCCACACCTCTGACAAGATCCATGGTCAGATTTACATACCTGAGATTAACTGGATGCTCATGGTTCTCTGCATTGCTGTTACTATTGGGTTTAGAGATGTCAAACACCTCGGCAATGCATCAGGTACCAAAGATTCTTTTCACCACTTCACACTACTTCTTGAATTCTAAAAACCGCAAAATCACGTTTTCCGCCAAAAAAACTGCAAAATCACGTTTTCCGCAAAAAAACTGCAAACACTATATCTATTGATTAGTACTTGCTCCTTTGTGCAGTGCTGTCTCATATTATTTATGGACCCTGTTCAAAAAATATTAAATGTATTTTAGTGTTATAATTAAGTAGTTTTAAAAGTTTATAGCCCTACTTATATATATTTGACGTCTTTTTTGAAATTACAAACTCTAAATTTATTAGTATATCTAAAAATTTAAAGTTTTAGACCATGATTTATAATAAAAAAATTAGTTTTTTTTTTGTTTTAGATTCGGGCTATGTTCGATCGCTCCACTTGCTCATGTTGTTTGTGGTGGGTTGCAGGTTTGGCTGTAATGGCGGTTATGCTAGTAACAACATGTCTTATGTCACTAGTCATCGTTCTTTGCTGGCACAAGCCACCGTTCCTAGCCCTCTTGTTCCTCCTCTTCTTCGGGTCAATAGAGCTACTCTACTTCTCAGCCTCACTCACCAAGTTCCGCGAGGGCGCTTGGCTCCCCATCCTCTTATCCCTCTTCTTCATGATCATCATGTTCGTTTGGCATTACACAACAATCAAGAAGTACGAGTTCGATCTCCAGAACAAAGTCTCCCTCGACTGGCTCCTCGCGTTAGGTCCGAGCCTAGGTATCTCGAGAGTTCCAGGCATCGGTTTGGTCTTCACTGACTTGACCTCAGGCATCCCCGCGAACTTCTCCCGGTTCGTCACCAACCTCCCTGCTTTCCACCGTGTCCTCGTCTTCGTCTGCGTGAAGTCCGTCCCTGTCCCTTTCGTTCCAGCCGCTGAGAGATACTTAGTGGGCCGTGTTGGGCCTGTCGACCACAGGTCTTACCGCTGTATTGTGAGGTATGGTTACCGTGACGTGCATCAAGATGTTGACTCGTTCGAGACGGAGCTAGTAACCAAGCTTGGAGACTTCATACGTTACGATTGGCATAAAAGAACACAAGAGGAGGAGGATAGGTCAAGCGAGTCTTCAAGACTGGCGGTGATAGGAACGGTTGCTTACGAGATAGAAGAGAATCTTCAGCCGGAGAGCGTCTCTATAGGTTTCACCACAGTAGAGAGCATGGAAGAGGTCGTAGAAATGGCTGACGTGGCGCCAACGGCAACCATAAGGAGGGTTAGGTTTGCGGTGGAAGAAGAGAGTTACGAGGAGGAGGAGGAGCTGAGGAGTGAGCTGAGTGATTTAGTGGCGGCGCAAGAGGCTGGGACGGCGTTTATATTGGGACACTCGCATGTGAAAGCGAAGCAAGGGTCGTTGGTGATGAAGAGGTTGGCTGTTAACTTCGGTTATAATTTCTTGAGGAGGAACTGTAGAGGACCTGACGTGGCGCTCAAGGTACCGCCGGTTTCGCTTTTGGAAGTAGGCATGGTTTATGTTGTTTGAATTAAGAGAGAAAAAAAAACACAAAATCTAATTTGTATGTTCACTGTTATTGGTGATAGTTTAGCTTCTTGTCTTTCTTTGTTCATAGATCCATCTTTGTGTTAGTGTTTTTGACTTTTTTGACCAAGATGTTAGTAAATCCTCTGTTTAGACAAAAATGATGAGTAATCATCGGTAAAATTAGCTACATCCACAGACAAAAAAAAAAAAAAGATTATTATTATTATCGAAAGTTTGCATAGTACACGAATATTAAAAAAAAATAAAACGTTAATACTATTATCTCTCACATGCTTGATTCGTCAAGTATCAAGTGGGTACAGCCCAAGACTCTTGTCAGGTTTCGTGGCATGATTCAGGACATGCTTGGTAATGAGTTTTATGCTGGCGCTTACAAGGTTAGCTTTTGATGGTTTGATGCGTTTGAATCTTTAGCTTTTAATAATGGTTTGTTTGTTTTTCTTTATGTGAAGGATGGTTTAACATGGAGTACGAATAAGTACAGTGATGTCTCACAGTTCCCTGACGGTTCTGATATGAAAGTTTGGGAGCGTCGCTTACTCTACTGTGTTCCAGTACGTTTTTTTATCTCTAAAATGTTGATCTTTGTCTTTGTTTTTTGTTGTTTACTTGGTTCTTATATATAACAGCACTGGATTGCAATGTAGGTCCCAGGACAAAACCAGTGGACTGAATGTTCTTCTGAGGAGCTGAGGCAGTGCCGTCCCATAGTTGAGAGTGGCCTAAAGCAAAAAAAATAAAAAAATTGTGTGGCCTTTTACATAAGATAGTAATGGTAAATAGTACCACAAACAATACAAAAAGGCTAAAAAGAATAATAAATAAGGTTTTTCATTTAATAATAAATATGGTTAAGATAGGAAGTATGCTGGAGAAGATAAAAATGGAAAAAATGGAATAAGGATATGATAACTAAAAATCAAACAAATAATCATTTGTCCAAAAGATTATATGAAATGTGGCCTCATTTTTACCATATAAAACTAGAGTTTATCCCGCACATAGTGCGGGTATATTTTCATTTTATAAATATTTAATTTTAATATTATTATATAAATTTAAATATACAATTTATATTTTAGTGTTTAGTATTTTATAACTTTTTAATTTTATTGTTTAAGTTTCTTATTATTTTATTAATATAGGGGTTTGTTTTATACATTTTACCCTTTTTATTACGTTTTCGAGTTTTCATAATTTGAAATCATCAAATAAAAAATATTCTTCAACATATGATTTTTGAAAATATATAGCTGTAGAAATAAATTTTTAACATATGTTAATAACTTCATTTGCATAAAACAAATCTGACATGATTAACAAATTTGAACCCGTTTTAGTGGTAGATGATAATTTATTTAAATGAAAGCATTCTATTATTTAAATACGAAATTAATTAAACAAATATTAAATAAAAATTATTTAAAAATTTAGTAGGATTTTGTTAGATTTTTCTCAACAGATTTTGTTATAACTGAAAATAAAATTCAAATCTATAGTTAAAATTAATTTATTATTAATATTCCTATTAATTATTATATCATATTATGTGATTAATGAAATGGTCCTAGTAGACTTCTAAATAGTAGATAAAAATGGTACTTCTCTTTTAATAGAGAAGAATATCATATTATGTGATTAATGAAATGGTCCTAGTAGACTTCTAAATAGTAGATAAAAATGGTACTTCTCTTTTAATAGAGAAGATGTGGCCTCAAGCAAATGCTTCACCTGCCTTATGGCAGGGACGGGCCTGAGCTGAGGAGCCGCTTTTTGGATCTAACTGGCCAAAACAGAGAAAAGCGTGCGAGGGTTGATGAAGAAATGTGTGATTCTATGGAAGCTGGGCTTAACTGCTCTCCATTCAAGAAAATGGTAAGGACTTTGTCTCTCATTCTTTATTCACTATACATACTCTTACTGCTTTGCGGCTGATAAGATAGTTTCTAATCATTTTTGGTTTTTATATACAACAGAAAGTGGGGGAAGCTACCTCATCAGCTTCAGAGTCTCAGCAGGTTCCTAGGACTGGTTGTGCTTCACAAAGCTCCATCATCCCGCCTGCTAACTAGTACAGATTCTCTACCTTGTCTTGTGAAGGTAACTATTTGGCTTTTTGTTCATTACCTAAGCTGAACAAATAGTTTGTTGACAAAAACTCATATGCGTCAACGCAGATTTATGATTCTCCAGAGTCAGACCTGAAGCTAAACGATGTGGCTGAGTTCCTTGGAGTGTTGACTTTCGATCAAAATGCTGATGAAAACTCCGAGGCCCTTTCTGAAGCTGAATCTGTTCAGATGCCCTCTGAAAATGTTCCACGCCTACATTGTATCATCCACAGGAAGCTTGAAACACAACATTTCTTGAATGGCTCTTCCTTATCAACAGAGGCAAGTATACCATCAGTCAAAACATTATAGCTCTCATATTGGTTTTCAACACTCTTCTTACCTTTTTTTTTTGATCTAGCAGCTTAAATCCCCTCAGGTATTTAAAGAGATAAGAGAGAGCTTAATGAAGTACCTTACAGGGTTACTTGGGGATGATCACATCGCTGCACAGTTCCTGTTACTGCATCTTCTGTCAAAGGTTAACTAATTTAAAATGGATCACACAATCTATACCACTTATTATTGAGTATCTAAACACTGCCTCCCTCGGTCCCAAGAAAGATTATGGAACCAACAGATTGGTCCCTTGAGTTCTACAAATCGCTGATGGTACACACTTGATACTGGACGAAACAGAGTTGCATCCTGGCACATTGAACTCCGTTGGAGTTGAGAATGCAAAGCTGCTTAAAAACCTCTTGGAGTGTCAAAAGGTAAAAGCAATGTGTTATTTACTCTTTCACTTTAAATCAGATTCAGATATTGAATTTGTGGAGTCTGCTGCTGTTACTTCAGGTGGAGTATGATTTTCAATATTATAAAATGGAAATGGCCACTGATGCTCAAATGCTCATCTTCTCCGAGGGGAAATCGAACATAATGCCAGCTGATGTGGTCGTACCGTTTCAACCTTCCCAAGTGAACTCATTGCAAGTCATCTCACCAGAAACAGCAGAAGCTTGGAGGTGTTACTTAGCTACTTGCAAATCGTTATCCAACTCCATTGGGGAGGAGTTGCAACAGGTGCTGGAGAATGATTTGGTTGAATTAAGGCAAACGGGTCGTAGTTCAGGCAGCCAAGACTTGAGCAGGTAGTAACTAAAGCCTTTCCTTTAATGTTTATTCTCATCAAATATATAAGGATTTTTTTTTTGGCAATTTTGTTTGGTTGGTTAAGCAGATTGTTGACAATGGCTCGCATGATGTCTGTGAGTTATGACGAGACTACTCTTTCGTTAGAGCACTGGCAAATGGTGTTGGAACTAGAAAGACTTAGAAAGGAGAGGCTCAAGTGAAACCAGAGCCTCTTCTGGATTGTTTGGTATGTTGTAATCTCTACTGAGTTATGATTAAGAAGAAGAAGCGTTTCATATCTATTTACTGAGCACAAAAACGTGACCAAAGTTCATTGGAACTCAGTTCCTACCTGATTTCTTTTGAATATTTTTGATAACTAAAAAAAAAACTCAAGAGACAGGTACAAAGCAGGTGAAAAACAAACTCAAACGACAAACTAAGATGACTCTTAGGACTTAACTAAGAATGCCACAACAGATAACATTACACACTGAGACATAAACTTAATCTGATTTAATAACCTGATTCTCTCTCTCCCACATCTCGAGCTTGAGAAACCGGTTGTTGTAAAATGTCATCCATTGGCATAATCTCTTCCTCCCTAAAGAGTTCATCGACGTCAAGATATAAATCTGAATCATCCCACTGACATTGTTGGTCTTCGTCCCCCCTCGTCATGAAGTTGTTCTCGTCGTTCATCATCGCCTCAAGTACTGGTTCTTGACCTTCATGAGGAGGAACTAGAACCGGTGGTGCATCTTGCTCTTGTTGCTGCTGCTGCGTGGCGTCACCATGATCTTCTTGCTCCACTCCTAAACCTTGACCTTCATGATGAGGAGGAATATATACAACCTGTGCTTCTTGCTCTTGTTGTTGTGGTTGCTGAGTGGTGTCACCATGGTCTTCCTCTAACGTCCTCATCTCAACTCCATTAGCACCAGCTTCTTCTACATGATCTTGCACTTGTTTCGATAAGATGTTGTTGTTCTTCACCTCCTCAGCGAACCCTTTCTTTTCTAAATTTCCTTTGATACGACACAAGACCAAATCGTCTTGATTTTCCTCATAAAGGCAATACTCTGTCATGTTCCAACCAGTTGGCTCTATCTTTCCATTCACATTAGTCTTGTTATAGACAAGACTCTGCTTGTAACCTTGCACCTTCTCGTCTTTGTCCTTGATCGGCTCTTTCCCACTAGTGCTTTTCCATGTACCGCCTCCTCTTCCCCGAACGGTCCTGGTACATGAACTGGCACCTCTTTTGTTCCTAGGAGTAAAGTAGTACCATTCGCCTCTAGGGAACAGGTCGTTTTGGACGTGATCAAGAAGCCACGGGTCGTCTTTGTACAGATCCAAAGTTGTTATGAAACCGCTCTTCTTCTTGTCTACCTTGTTCCTAAGATGAACTCTTACACATCCCAAGTTGGTTGGAAGAAACCGTGAACCAGGCGGATAAACCGGAGCCTTCACAGTGTTAATGGAGCTGCTGCTTGGATCGGTATGAGGCATGCGATGATAATGAAGCATCCGTCTCTGGTGTTCCTCGAGATTGTACATGTGATTGACAGGAGGAGGCATGCCTTGGGAACGAAGCATCATGAGTCTCTGCTGTTCCTGGAGATTGTTCACGTGACTGTGGGAAGATGAAGATCCCTCTTCAAAACCCTCTTCACGACCAAGAACATAGTTAGACTTTGATGAAGATTCATCAACCTTAGATTTACTTTGGTGATCTCTATTCATCTTCATAATACTCAGATACTCTCTAGCTATTTAGGTTTGTTTGATATGGTTCATGCATGGTGGAGACTTGGCTGCGTTATTTATAAGAATATAGTTCAGTCGGTAGCCCGAAAAAGGAAATTTTAGAGTGGTCTCTTCACTATTTCCTTTTTTTTTTTGTTTCAACAAGTTCCTTAACTAATTTCCTTTTATATTAACACGATCATGTTTAATTTCCTTTTATTTAATGATCATGTTTAATTTCCTTTTTCCTTAAACGATCATGTTTAGTTTTCTTTTTGTTTTTAGCGATCATATTTAATTTGGTTTTTTATTTTAACGATCATGTTAATTTTAATATTTTTCTATATTTTGTAGTAGAATATCCTACAATTTCCTTTTTCAATTTTCAGGTAAGTTTGTTGGATTCCAGGAGGGTTTAGTTTACAAATAAACTGGAATTTATTTATAAAACCGACTGTTTTTGTTGGGTTCAACTTTCAACTCTTAAATCCAAAGGACCATAAATATCACAAGGCTCTCATCACATAACACAAAACGGCAAGTGTTTCTTTTGTGTGGAGTATAACACAAGGCTCTCATCACACTAACACAACTTATTTACTCATGTTTACTTGGCCATTCACTTAGGCGGCAGATGGAATCTTAAGCTTCTTGTAGCATCTCATTTGCTTTGTTTACCCACACGTTATAAATATCGTCCGCGGACAGAGTAAAATGCACCTTCATAAGAATGACAATACAAGATTGTAAGAAAATGTCATTTGAATCCCATGCAAGTGTAACAATATGGACGAGAGAAAGCATCCTTTACCTCTTTAAAGTCATTGGCGAATTCTTTGATCGTCGATATGCCGATCACAGCAGCTTCATCAGAAGGATATCTTTAATAACAAAAACAATACATTCTAAGAGCAAACCTAAACTAGGAAAACGAGTTAAGTCTTTGGTTGCGACGATTTTACCCATTAATCCCACAAGATATGGCAGGAAATGCAATGTACTTGATGTTGTTTTCCTTTGCCACTGTAAGACAATTTCTGTAGCAAACAGAGAGATGAAGTGAGTTATGTTTAGAAGAAACCTATAGAACAAGAGAAACTGCTTACCTGTAAGAACTAGTGAGGGATTCTCTAGGGTTGACGTCTGAGTCATAGACTGGTCCAACAGTATGAATCACATGATATGCATGCAAGTTGAAACCGCTGTTCCATTTTCACAACCCAACATTTTTCATTCATCAACAATACCTAATTAATATTATATCCACTTATTATATATATGAGTAGAATAAGAGTAACCAACGGTGTGATTCTTGCTTCACCGGTTGGACAACGCACTCCAGGACGAACCTCAGGGATGTCATAGCATGCTGCTCTCATCTGTGGCCCAGCAGCTCTATGTATTGCTGTCAAAAATATAATTATATTTTCCTTTAGATTTCACATTAATGGTCACAGTTTATGTTAAGGGATATACACAATGGCAATGGAACTGGTAGAAAACTGATAAAGACAAAATTCGTTAAGCTACCTCCATCGGCGCCACCACCACCTAGCATTCGTTTATTTGCTGGATTGACCTGAAGAAACATACTGTCAAAGTCAACGTAACGATGAAGCAATAGTATCAACCAAATGATACAAGAGACTATATATCAACCATTTTTCATCACAAACCCTCAAGTTTCATCTAACTCTTAGGATTTATATTGATCGAGAAGGAGAGACTTACAATAGCATCGGCGGACGCATCCACGGACCACTCGGTTATGTCACCTTGAAGGATTTTGAGAAGACTAGAATCAGACAAATTGAAAACAGCTCCAGAAGCCATGAATGAGACAGACAGTTAGCACTTCTCGGGAAGTCCTATTAGGAGAAAGACAGAACAGATGAAGAAACAGTCATCACATTTCATTTTTTGTATCTTTTGACTTCTGTAAGTTTTCATTTAATTAAGGTTAATGTGCTTAGTTTGCGTGTTTAAAAGACCTACCTTTTCTTACACTCAAAAGCATTTTGTAATTAGTTAAAGAGATTCATTAGACCATATGCAACCGTGGATTCGGTAAAAAATCCTTAAAAAATCACTTTTTTTTATTATTTATTTTTCAACAAAGAAAAAAATAATAATAACCAATGGTAAGTCGCCACTTAACAGCGGGATCCGCAAACAGTGACAATATTTCTCACGGATTGATCCTTATATAAGGATAATAAGAGGCTAATCCTTAATATAGTGTGGAACCCATCAAATTTTTAATAATTTTTTATCTAGGTTTTGGAGCTAAGAGGCTCCATTGTAGATGTCCTTAGCAGCGTAAAACAGCTGAATGCTTACCAACAATAACAGGAGTTAATTCTATACGATGAGAACGATGCATTATATTTTGAAAATATAACATATATATAAAAGGTAATGTTCATTCTGACAGACATGCGTCCAAGTTCTTGTTCCATGACGACTACTGTTTTTAATTTACGGTTGTGTTTTTCATGTCTTTTTGAGTTATTAAACAAATTATATTTTCGAATTGGTATTCTTAAAAAGACATGAAGTTGTGCTGAATCCTTAAAAGACTTTCTTTATTCCCAAATATAACCATTGAAGATAGTCAATTAGTCACAAGGCTCTCATCAGACAACACAAATATCAAATAGCTCTTTGTGTGGAGTATTAGAGAATCATGTTACGTCTTGATAGTGTTAATTCTTGGTCTATATAGCAACCGTTGACTTCAAAGTCAATATGCTCTTTATTGGTAATAGAAATTCAATCTATTAAGTTCTATATATTGATAAAAAAAAGTTCTTTATATATATAGGTCAACAGATTTTTGAGAGTATGCCAGCAGGCTAAGTTCAATAAACATGTAAACTAAATTAAACACTTGCTCTTCGTAGGCACGATAAATACAACCATAGAAAGCTAAGCGGGTGCTTATGAGCCACACCAGCACCACATAACAGGGAGAGAGATAGGATGACTGTCTGACTCAAAAGTCAGAACTGACCGCCTTGGAATGTTTGTCCGAACTGCCAATTAGAAGGGGCAATGTCATTGCTAACGACTGTGCGACCATCACTGGTGGTGACCTGGAACGAGAGGCTCTGGTCGTTGAGGTAAGAATTGCTCTGCCAGTTTTGGCCCCAGTTCCTAGACATTGCTTGCCACGACCCTGTTTTTGAGCCTCTGATCGAAACGGCGTGGACGTCTCCTGCTCCTCCTACGTTCGAGATCAGAACAAGGTTGAAGTAAGAGTGTCCGTTGATCGTAAACCTTATCCCTCCTTTCTTCATGCATGGTACTCTGCATTTACACAACAACATAACTCATTAATTTAATTGTTTGTTTGGATGTGGTCTTTTTTAAAAACATGATAATTAATACTCTCTCCCGTTTAGTTTATATATATTTAAATTGTATATGTCGATTTAAAAGTAAAATTTTATTTTACTTAGAGCATGATTATTAGAAGGTTCTTAGGATGATGTTCTTAGCGGAATATAAGAACTCGTCTCTTAACTTTTTTAGTTAAAAGTTAAGAGACGAGTTCTTATATTCTGGTAAGAACATCACTCTAAGAACCCCCCAATAATCATGATCTTAGAATGTCGTTTTATATTTTTAATGCAGAAATTTATAATTTTTTTAGTTTTATCTCTATTCTTTTGATTTATTAATTAAAAACATCATAAATTTAATATAATATTAAATTTAAATGTTATCTTAATGTGTATGAAAAAAAATTAAACATTTACATTGTGACGAATGGGGAGTACGATACATTCCTCATCTTTATTAAAAACTTAGTTCCTAGTAACACCTAGCAACTTTGTTACTTGCAATTCAAGTATCAGGAAAAGTAAAACGGACCTTCGGAAAGAGACGGGAACAATGCCGGCACGGTACTGAGCGATTTGGAGAAAAGCTGGCTCGGCGAGGTCGAAATGTTGAAGAGGAGGATTGCACCATCCTCCATTATCGTTTGAGAGGCCAAAGTTCGGTGGACAGAAGTTTGTAGCCGTGACGGTGATAGTAGAACCAAGACACCATCTCGGGTCATCGTTGCACTTCATCTCGTAGCACGCCCCGCACGTGAGTCCGTTGTTGAACAGTGCCGTACTTAAAGCTGCCGTGTTCGTCCCGTAACCTTGGCTATATAGATTGCCATAGCCACAAGCTCCACCTGAATATTTGGGATAGGCCACGTATTAGCTAAGAGACGGATGTATAGAGATTAAGTAAGCTAATTAACATAAGAATTTTTGGTCATACCCATGGTGCCGGAAGCGTCGCCGCCACCGTAGAATGTGGCGTGACCACCTTGCCAACCTCCGTCGTCCCCATTAGTTCCTTGGAGGGAGAATAATAAGCTGAATATGGATAATATTGAGATTATAGAATATTTGGATGTAATATACATTTTTTGGACTGGTTGATTAATTCGGTTTTGAGTATTGGATTTGATTTGGTGAGAATAGTGAGACTGATGTGGAATCAAGGGTGGAGGAGTTGAGTTTATATAGGGAAGTTTTGGAGTTTATAATAGTAGCAAGAGATAATATTTATATCGTACTAATATATGTGGACAACAAATTAAACAGTTAGGAAAACAAATGAAAATGTGTGTATTTATGATTTTATAAGATCAGGGGGGGCTTTGAAGGTTGTGGCCACATGCAAATGTTGCGGCTAGACCAAATGTGATTCGTAATCAAGTGGCTCCTACTTGCACATGCTTCAATACACAAGTCTTTATTAGTTTGTCTCTTCTTTCATTTTGCGTTGGTCATATGATCAATATCTTTTATTTGTGTTGAAGATCATACACATCAATAACTTCAGTCAGTATGTACAAACCACTCATACAAATTTTGACAATCTTAGAAAACATTAGTGTAAATATTAGATCAATGTTTATGTTGCAAATGATCCATTTACACGATGAACTTATAAGGTTAGTTAATGTGAACACATTGGAATAGGGAATCAATTATACCAGTCGGTAATTATATACTGAAATGTTTAGATAGGTATTCCATTCTAATATTGATTGATACGTTTTGGTTTGGGGGTTTGATCACGAGTATGATTTTGCTTTAGCTCTCTAAATGATATGGATTGACTAGAGAGGCCACTAATGTATAAACAAAATATAGCAAGTGTGACACGAGATGGTCCTACCATGTTACAAGCACATGCAAGAGGCTCTTGACGTGTGAGGCTCCTCCCATGCATATTTTTGATACGTCATTTTCGTGGCCCTTCTATGCATTTTATTAAGTGTCTTCTACGTCTAAAATGTAATCAACTCATCATAAATGGTTTGATTTATTTAGGTTCCTTCATGATTCCCTCAAAATGTAGAAATGGGTTTTCATTTTTGGCAGGAAAGACACATTACAATTTTAGAATTTCAATAGTAAAATGTGTTTCAATTGTATTCAACATATACAATCATGACATCTTTAGAACTACAACATAAATTAAAGTTTTCGATTGTCGTCTACGTTTATTACCAACTAGATAATACAAATATATATTCCAGTAGGAAAAGCAAGAATTCGACTGAAACCAAAAAGAAAAAAAAACTATAGAATTGTATCCACAAAAAGGTCACGTGAGATCTATCCAAAAGTGTTGAAAACTCTTAAAGGGACCACACTTTACGTAACCCATCACAAGGGGTTTGTCTCTTAGGGCAACATTATAGGCGGTTCCTTCGGCTGGGCCTTTAAGCGTAGGGTCCCTTAACTTTTAACTAAAAACGCTAAGGGACTTCTCTCAAATCCCTTATTTAAAGGCCGTCCCTTAGCGTTTTTAGTTAAAAGCTAAGGGACCTTACGCTTAAGGGCCCAGCCTAAGGGACTGCCTATAATGTTGCCCTTAGTTGCCCCGAAACTGCCGGGACTTGCCATAACTACGTGCCTGAAGAATTGTCACTGTCCCAAAGAGAACGTCAGTTCAATGACCCAACTTATGAGCCGACACAAGATAAACTTAAGTCTGAAGATATAGTTCATGGATTTTCATGTGAGGATTTAATTTTGTTGTTTGGTAGTTAGGATACCGTTTGAGTGGCCTCAACCTGACTAGTTTGTTTCATGTTTTATGAGTCTTGACGGTTTAACACCTAACCCTGATTTGCTTTCTAAGCAATTTAGTTAAGGTTCATATGTTTGGATGAAACTGTAGTGGTTGATTCCTAGTGTCGGTTTAAGAACATTGAAAAAACAAAAACTGATTTCAGACAATAGGGTTCTTATGGAAGTGCTAAGAAACTTGTGCTTGAAGCAAAGTAATTAACATGGAATTCTAGAAGTAACAAAAGAAGATAAAGTGATGTAAGAGACCTGAAACAACAAAAACCAATTTCTTGAAGCCAAATCCAAATTACAACCACCGTTTACACAGGAATAAATGAAAAAGCAAGAGCACATAAATAAACATAAAAAGGTAACTGGTTCAACTAAGATAGCTCCCAAGGAAGAACAATATGAATCAGAAAAGTTAAAAACACCTGTGGGTCTCTATGTTGAAACCCCCTCACAAAGAAAATAAAAGTTTTACAGAATAGAAAAAAATGAATCAGACGAACCATATTTAGCTAAAGATTTTGAAGGGAGAGGGCAAAAGAATAGGATTATCCACAAGGCAGGACTCACATGGTGCTACTGCTTTCACTGACGGTGTCAGACCTACCAAAGTTCGAGCCTCTGCCACAGCTGCTAATGTCAAGCCCCTGTAACCGACCAAGAGGGTCTTCACTCATCGCCTCTGCAAAGGAATGAGACTGACCCGAGGCATTAGAAGTAGCCTGATGCATAATGTTTGGGTTTTGGTTGTTGTTGTTGTTATTGGGCTGGAAGAGATGAAACTGATGAGTCATCTGTTGCAGGTTTTGAGCATCGGTTTGTTGTTGCTGATGATGATTATGTTGAAAGAAGGATTGCTGTTGTGGTGGTTGCTGCTGCTGTTGAGAGTATTGCATGTGTGCCATCCCGAGGTCATAAGCATCAGCGTGTGAGACTTCTCCCGTGGCGAATTTCAGCCTCTCTACTTCCTCTTTCAGTTGCTCGTTTAGTGCTGCGTAGAGAAGAATCATCTGTAAATGATCTTAAATAACATAAGAGGAGAGAGGGGACAGGTTAACATACCATCTCGCAACTTGGCTTGTTGTTCCATGACTTGTAAACGAAGCTTGAGCTCTGTATTCTCAGATGACAAACCAGTTGTGTCTCTCTGTAAGAAGCAAGTTATTAGGCACAGTAGATGAGAATGTAATGTTACTACAAATGCAGTTTGTGAATAAAGAAACCTGGAACAAGGAGAGTTGTGCTGAGAGGGTAGTAGCTTCAGTTTGCAAGGTCTGAACTTTCCTCTCCAGCTCCATAATGTACCTAGCCTTCCTCTCTTTTGAACGAGCAGCAGATTGTCTATTAGCAATTATCCTGCACAGAGTGCACGAGACAGGATTGGATTAAATGTTCAAAAAATTTAGAATAATACAGACTAACATATTTAGTAGTTGAGAACAGTCATGCTATTAATAGCAACCATTGCCATAGAGGTTCATAACAATTATGGAAACATGCACACAAAGCTAATGCACAAAACTTTTCCGAACCAAAGCCACTTGAAACTATTAACTTTCAATACAGTACTAAAAGGAAATGTTAAAAAGGGATCATCTCAAAAGTTTGAACATGAAACATATTCAAACCTTATGAGAAGTACGACACACACGAAAAAAAGTCATTATTAAGATAGAATCTCTAACCAAAACAAGAATGTACAAGTACAACAAGCTTGAACAGACAAAATCAAACAAAAATATCTAGTTATAGGGGGGCATCACATCATCATGAAAGAGACATTGTCGTACAAATTCAAGAATCACAAAAAGAAACATACTTATGGGACCCTCTCACCCAAAAAAAGACCTAGCAAAAGCAGCATAGTAGAACCTAACTAAAATTTTCAGTTATTACCGTTGAAATTCAAGAATCATAGTCAAAACAAAAGTAGTGTAACACGTAACCAAAAGTAATGCATCACATCAACGTCATAAAGAAACCATCTTTTTTCCCGCGAATTATACAAAACAAGACATATGTAAACTGGTCTTGTTCTTTTTTTTTTTTTTTTGTGTGTGCACAAGACATATACAAACTGGTCTTAACGATCTAATAACGGGAACTAGATTTTAATCAAATCATTTGTGAGTTAAAAGAGGAAACCTTTTAGCTCTCTTGGGATCAACGACCCAAAGCTCAGCGAGCTTATCAGGAGCCATGGCTTTCTTAGCCTCGATCGACTCCAAACTCGAAGACCCACCATCAACGGAGAGGCTGTGCCTGTGCCTAGGCCTCGAACTCGAGCTCCCACCTTCTTCACCGGAAAACAACGGGTTCTCGGACCTCGGTCCAGCCGAATCGGATCCGGATCCGAGTTTCTCGATGTCCATGTAGGTGCAGAAGATGTCATCTTCGGATCCGAGGTCGTCGAACCCTCCGAACGGTTCGGAGAGATCTAGATCTTCGGGGAGACGGAACTGAACCTCGGAATGAGCTCGACGATGGTACGGACCACGAAACGGCGTCGGAGTTGGGTTGGAGAGAGGCGGCGGGCATTGGTTAGATTTGGCGTTCGAAGAATCATCCATGCTCTTTGGAATTGGATCGTCCTTCTCTATCTCTGTGTTTCGCGCCTTCTCTCTCTCTCCTCTGTCTATCTGTCGGAATCGGACAGCGAATGAGAGATTCAGATTTCACGTTTTTTTAACCGAAACGGGCTGCGTACGGCGTCGTTTGGTGCTTCATTTACTTTTTTTTTCTTCTTCTTTTTAACTGCTAAAGCAACTTTGAAGCTCTTTTCCCTGTCTTTTGACTACACAAAATCATATAGATTTTAATTATCATTTAAGAAGTAATTAAATTCTGTGGATTTGTAAATTGTAATTTGGATGTTTCTTATGCATGTTAAGTAGTAATTTGGAATTGTCGTTGGATAAAGTTTTTTTTTTCTTAGGTTGGATTGATCAATATCAGAAAATATGTAAATTAGTTTTTTTTTTCTTTGGGGTTCTAAACTCAGTTAATTTGAAGGAATGAAGAGTAATAGATTAACATGTAGGATTGCCATAAAATTCATTTACAGTTCAAAGATTTGGAGTTGTACTCTAAAATATCAATTTATAATTTATTTTCACATAATACTTCTCAAAGATGGAAAAGACCAAAATAAATTTTATTAAAGAGTAAATATATATTTATATCCTAGGGTTAACTAATCTACGCTTAGAGTTTATAGTTAAGTGGTGGGGTTTTTTGGGTGGAATTTTAAAATTTAAAAAGATAAAAAAAAATTAAAATTAAAATTTTTAAAATAAAAAGATGTTATTTTGGTAATTTTCTTTTCTGAAGAATATTTTGGCCAGAAAAACTAAAAAAAAAAACAGAGAATTACCCATTAAATAATTAAATCACCTGCACTTTCTCTTTATAACATTTTTAGTTACACAAAATTATAGTATACTAGGGGCATTGCCCCCGCGCAAGCGCGGAGTTATGAACAGAGTTCTTGCTTCATCTCAAAATTTGTTAGGGTTATTGTAGCTATGAATTTTGCGTTTTGAGTTGATCATTGTTTTTCAAGTTTTTTATTGTTATAGGGTTAGAGTTGTGATCATGAACTGTGTATGCACTGTTCTCCTCTCATGAAGGACTAAACTGTGTTAGTAATGTGATTGATATAGTTCGTGATGTTGTTTGATGTGTCACTCAGACTTATTGTTTGTTTGTCTTTTTAATTTTTTATTTGTACTGTTGAGATTACATAAATTATATTAAGGTTGTTGAGAGTACTTTTTGTTTCTGAATATTTTTTTTCCAGTTTAGTTGTGTAAGTTGTGTGTATTAAGTAATAATATTTTTTATTCTTATTATGTTGGTTATATGTTTTTTTTTAAAACTTGTTGCTTTTACCAGACCTTTAAAACAAATACATGAAGACTTGTAGAAATAACTATAAAATGAGTGACAATTAGTATTTGGGCCTTAATGGGTTTTAAACGAATATATGTATTTCTTATAAGAAGACAATAGCATTAGTCTGTTGACATTGAGCATGTAAGCTATTTTCATAAGACAAGAGGAGTGAGCAGGTGGAGATGTTATTGACGCTTTTGTGTCTGTTGGGATTGTCTCTTGTATCTCCTGGTGTGGCTGTGTTTGTTTCTCTTTTATTTGATAGGTAATATGTAAATAAAAATCATTGTTAGTTGTATTTATCAGAGTTTGTAACTTACTCTGCTTTTTTGTTCAGGTAATTTCACTGATCTTGGTTGTCGTCTTCGTCTTCTTCGTAAGAATATGCGAAAGTAAGTTTGTAAATTGTTAAATAGCTGGCCTCGTAGTTTGTATTTGTTTAGTTGGTTCAATGTATATGTCGTTGAGTTTTAGTTGAGTTGATTGATATGGCATATTTGTTTTGAAGTTTATTTGTAAGATTAGACAAAAAGGGAGGTGATCATTAATGACTCGTCTAATTTTTGGTGTTTTGATTGTTTGGGTTATCATTATTGATGTTAGCACAATATAGACAGTAATATAAAGGGAATTATGTGTTGATTATTTCTTACGGATCAATGAGGAGACGGATAACGACTCGAGTTGTTTCTTTGGTGAGGTCAGTACCCTGGACAGAACGGATTTGTCCAACCACGTCTGCGAGTTTAAATATCATTTATGATATCGAAACATAATATAAACCCAGATGCAATATGATAATATACCTGGGAGTTCTAGGTTTGTGTTCGCAATCACTTGGAGATTGCCGAACAGTCTAATTTTCATCAATAATGGTTAGTGAGATGAAACGAATGAGGAATGGATGATCAGTTATCTTGTACATGCTTGAGCACCTAGCAATCTCAAAACGATCGACTTTCACAATGGAATCTGCTTTCAAAGATGGCTTGTAATGATTAGCACGTCCGATGGGAGTAAACCCATGAATCACGGTATCTGCAAATAATATTATTCAACAAAGAATCAAGAAATCAATTAAAATAATTATGTTAAATAAGTGTGATAGATCGAAGATTAAATTATCTTTTCATCAAGGAATAGAACCGTGATTCCCACAAACTCCCTGTCTTTCTTGAAGTTCAGGGAATCCCAGAAGCGGAGGAAGCCAAAGTCTATGCTCTGACTACTACGGCCAAGACGGAGAGACTCGAAGGTTGAGTGACGGACGCCGGTTTGAGGAACAGGAGAGGCAGAGGACAAACATTTTCTAGAAAATGGTTAAAGCTAAGAGGAATCAATGAGTTTTGTGGAGATGTAGATTGGGTTCATCAAAGATGAAAATCATATATATAGGGTTTACATAGGGGCTACAAATCAGGAACATTTATGATCAAGCGATTTAAGATGGGGACATGAAGAGTTCACCGCTGAAAAAATAGATTACGAACAGACACACGACGCAACTCTGTAACTCAGACTTGTTTGAGACAATGATGAAAAGAACTCAAACTCATGTTAAACGACAACAGATTACAATATGGGAAAACTATAATTGTTGCAAACTTGAGCTTTTTTTCATATAACGTGATGAATCTCATTTAAAAATGAAACTCATAATACACTTGTAGGCCCGACCCTCAGAGGAAGCCGAAGAATCGAGAGCTTCCGACCTTTATAAATATATATTAGGTTTGGCCATCAATGTACAAAGTATCACTTAGCTTAGTGGCATAAATGTTGGTGATTATATCTCAATAACCCGGGTTCGAGCCATGGACTTGACACTTTTTCACATTTTTTAAAAGTGGACCCCACAAAATGCTGAGGTGACACGCTGAGGAGTGAGCAAAAACTCAACTATTATAATATAGATTTTATAACTATGTATAAATGTAAAAGACCTTCTGATAAGCCCATAATGGGAAGAGATCAATGGCCCGATTTATATTTCAGGCCCATAAGAAACTGAGATAACGCCGCTAGTTGGAAGTCCGTTAAGGCCGTTATATTCGAGGCAAAAACCCTAAGAGAGAAAACGGCAGGAGTGTTTGGTTTCAGGCAGCGAAGAGTCCCAAGAACGATAAAAGAGAAGAAGATGGATTCAAAGACGAAGCAGATGATCCTATCAGCTCTCTGTAAACACTTCTCCGTTGACCCTGTAAGTGAACAAGAAGAAAGCTTTCACCTTTTTTCTTCATGATAGCTAGTTTCTGATCTTTGATTCTAATGAGGGATATTGAAATTGAATTGATTCATCAAGATTGGTCTTGGAGGGTCAGATGAGAATGATGTCAAGACGCTGTACTCTAATGTAGTGAAGGCATCAGGAAAAGAACTGTCTTCACAAAACAACGAGGAGGTACTTTCTGAACTGTAAAGATTGAATTTTTATTGAGCTCCCTTCTCGTTTGTGATTGGTTTGTTTGAGTTTACAATGCAATGTCTTATCTATAGTGGTAAAGGATGGATTTTTATTCGGTTTTATTCACATTTTTGCATATTACAGGTGTTAAAGTGGATGGAGTATGCGGAAGGTCTCTCAAAGGATTGCTTTGCAGCTCTTGAGAAGCTGAATGCAGAGTTAGCAGTCAAGTCGGTGGTCTTGGGAAATGGACTGACGCCATCTGCAGCTGATGTTGCTGTCTTTGCAGCTTTGCATTCTTCAGTGGTAATGGACTGTTATGATGTTCTTGTTATCTGTTGTTTTAATGACATCTTTGTTTTGCTGACTTGGTGTGTTACTCAGCTTGGTCTCTCAGATTCAGACAAGGAGAAGATCCCACATGTCATAAGATGGATGAACTACATCCAGGTTTGTCAAGCTAGTCTGTAAATACTATGGAGTTAACAACACACCTTGTGTCTGTATAATTAGCCACTGTGTTTGTAATTGCTGCTTGCTATGTCTTTTACAGATTAAAGAAGAGTTGACAACATTGTTTGGACCAATCTCTGTGAAGTTACCACAGTTTGACTTCGAGGTACCAAAAAGTGTCGTCAAGGTGGATACAAAGAAAGCTGCAGAGAGTCCAAAGCCTGTTGACAAGTCAGAAGCTCAGCCAAGCACAAAGAAAACTGAGCCTGAGGTAATTAAGTTTGTACTTTGAAGTTGGATTCATTTGATTGTGAGTATGTTACATGTTGTAGAGAATCTCTGATGTTTCAACGGTTTTTGTTTGGTCCAGGAGCCGAAGAAAAAGGCTGCAAAGGAGAAGGATGCCAAGAAAGAAAAGAAGAAGCCTGCTGAAGCAGCAGCACCAGCACCAGCTAACAAAGAGACAGAGCTTAGTGTCAGTCTGCTAAATATTCAGGTCGGTTTGATTCGCAAAGCATGGAAACACCCGTCGGCAGACAGGTTTGTGATCAAAACACTTCAATCTTGTGGCTCTGTTGGGAGTCTTCTAATATGTTAGGACTGGTCTTATGCAGTTTGCTGGTGGAAGAAATAGATGTTGGAGAGGGTAAAGTGAGGCAAGTCGTTAGTGGCTTAGCTAAATTCTGCAGTCCTGATGATCTAACGGTAATAGTGATGCATTGTTGTTGTATTAGTCTTGAATTTTAAAGCTTACTTATCTATTGTTTGTTGGTTGATGCATTGTGATGATGATGAAGAACCGTCTTGTTGCGCTCATCACAAATGTCAAACCTGGAAAGCTAAGAGATGTAATGTCAGAAGGACTGGTAAGAGTTTTATTCTATCAACGATCAGATTATTGCTTAACTCTCAGTTCTCTCACACTTGTTCTTCTTTTCGCTACAGGTTCTTTGTGCTTCAAATGAAGATCACTCGGTTGTGGAGCCGTTGCTACCACCTGCTGGAGCTAAACCAGGAGAGCGTGTTTCATTCTCAGGGTATGTAATGTTTATGACTTAAACATCAAACATCTTTGATTGCTTTGGAAACATGCTTGTCCATCACTAACTAAACTAAAGAACCCTTTTGTGTGTTTTATAGGGTGGAAGGAAAGGCGGAAGAGGTACTGAACCCAAAAAAGAAGCAACTTGAGAAGATAACACCGGTATGTACAAAACACATATTCATTAAGTTTCATTCTTTAAAACAAAACTGAACACTGATGAGAGTATTGTGTTTGCATTAATACATTTGCAGCATCTGTACACTGATGAAAGTGGTGTAGCCACTTACAAGGGCATTCCGTTCATGACGTCAGCTGGACCATGCACTTCCACTATCCCCAAAGCTACCATCAAGTAGTTATACTTCTTCTCTTTGATGATATTCACGCACTCTGTTGGATAAAGAAAGTTGTCACAATTCAAGTTAAGCTATGACTTTGTTCTTATTTACTGTTTTTGACTTTTTTTTTTTTGTTAAGCTATCACCAAACCTTGTTTTAGCCGTTGATGATAATCTTATTTGACCCTAAACTCGTTAGATAACTTGTTTCTAGTCTCTTAAACTATATATGATATTGAGAAACTCAAATGTCATCTCATCAACTGCAGAATCTGACCATGAGAGATATTATATGTAGCCCCAACCATAAACATTTCAATATCTTGATTCCTTTATTTGATTGTTTACATGTTTTTTGTCTGAAAATCAAGGTGTTTTCAAGATGTTTAATAAATAATCTTCACACATACACAAAGAAAAAAGAAGTGTAAGGAGGGAAGAATCATAGAAAATGATTGTGGTTATGAAGATGGTGACGATGTCTTCTGTCTTCAAACCCTAAGCAACGAATAAATGGATAGCACGAGAGGAAGAGACATCTCTTTATTCCTCTGACCATTGAAAACGTAGGCAACACGCAATAACAACAACATTGATGAGGATTCTCTTCTTTCAACTTTTCTTTCTCTTTTCTTCTCCTCTTGTCTCTTTTGCGGCCGTTGTTGCACAAGATTGTCATCGTTATCTGGTTTTCAGATCAAATCTGAGAAGAAATTAAGAAATATAATGGAACCTTATGCTGCAAGAAAGTCTAGGGTTCAATATGAAGAAGATGTATCTCATTACTTACCTCAGATTTGAAGAGGAAGAAGATGAATCTCTTTCTTCTCCAAAAGATAGAGAGAGAAGGTTTGAAACGCAGTGGAGAAATTGTCCTGAAGAATATCCTTGGGAGGCTTGTATTGTAAATCTCCATAGGGAGCTTTCAACATCACGCCACGTGTCATTCCTCTATGTCTTAGACGAAACCTCATGCTCCCACCAACCAAGATTTTTTTAATTAATCAAGGTGCGGTAGCCTAGTGTCATTCTATTGGAATTTGGTGTGTATCCACGTCAGTGTTATGTTCGATTCATCGTAAGAACTAAATTATCATCACTTGGTCAGTCTGTATTGGACTTCGGCCCAAATGATTTACACGGTGGATCGTAACAGATGATCGGTTCACCCCTGACATTAGTCGAAAGATATTCTAAACTCAGGTCAGACAGTATGGTAGCTAGTCCACTCTATAGCACTAAGTATGTTCCTTCCGAGTCCGATCGGATCGGCCGATAAAAAAAAGTTTTTTTTTTAATTTTGATGTTCTATTTTGTTGCGTATGCGCACGATTTATCTACACTTGTAGTAGAATAGTGTAATCATATGAATTGTTTTAGATTATATAATAAAACCATGCCATTATTATAGTCTACATTTAAATGCTACAAGTTATCTAATATTGCTAGTCAATTTCCAATAATTGGTTTCAATTTTTTTTTTTCCAATAATTCTATCAAAATTTATATATGGGAATTAGCGGAGCTGATTGAGCTAAAACGCGGAATTAAATGTTCACCAGATTCTGACCTAACTTATTTAAAGAGTTTGAAATCTGAATATCAAAACCATTTTTAGATATATTTTATTTAAAATGTGAAAACTTAGTAAATTACTTAATAAATGACCTAACTTAGTAAAGTACTTCCGTTGAACTTGAACTCTGAAAATTTTTATTTTCAAAATATATGCAGTTTTATTTAAAAATTAATATTAAAAAATTACGTTTTTAAAAAGTATCATCTAATATATAATATATAAGTTCAATCAGTTATAAATAATCTACATAATTTAGTTGGTCAGACAATATAGCCCTGTTCGGATAATGGACGCGGCGATTATTATGAGCGGCAATAAATTAAACGATGCGGAGGATGGCGTGAGCTTAAAAAAATATCGCCGCAACATTGAAAAGAGTCACCGGAATAAGACGCGGTTGACGCTGGAATTTTAAGCGATCAGATCTCGTTCGGAAACTGCCGCTGCGTCTAATATTATTAACATTAGCGCGTCGTTGTTCTCCGTGTCTTGTGTGTTAAGCAACAAAAATACACTGTTTTTTTTGTCGCTGACTCTGGACGCGCTGTGACGATGCGCCGAACAGGGCTTATCTAATAAATACAAAAAATTGCTTTAAAATGTAAAAACTAATTATATTTTGAAACAGAAGAATACTGCTAAAACAATTTATAAGTTGATTTCTGATTATTATATTTTCAGTTAGCATTATTTAAAAGTTGGGAGGGGAAATATATACTTAACCCTGAAAAAAATGTTCAGATAAGTTTATAAAGTGATTTGAATGTCTTACAGGCTGGAAATAATATAGAAAGGCTTTTTAAAGCTTACAGGCCCAAGCTCTCGAGGACCCAAATACAAACCGACGTCGTATAGAAATCAAAACCCTTACAGTTGCAGTTTATCGCCGTCGAGTTACCGTAAACGACGGAGGAGAAACTAGTTTGTTTAATCGGAGAAGAAGAAGATGTTTAAGAGAACCCAACAAACGGCGAGAGAGACAAAGCAAGAAGCTAAAGATGTAACCAAATCGAAGAACGGTCTGTTCGCTTCTTGCTCCTTCTCTTCCCTCGGCCTAGATCCCAAACTCTCCGACCAGCTCCAAGGTTCACTCTTTATGTCTCTGTCTATGTCTTCATGCTTAATGAGCTTGACCCTATACATTAATGGTCTGTTTGTCGTGTCTAATTGAACAGAAAGGATGGGTTTTGAAGCTCCTACGCTTGTACAAGCTCAATCTATTCCTGTTATTCTCTCCGGTCGAGATGTGTATCTTTTTTTTTTCTACAGTCTTCTATCTATGATTGTATTTGTCGTAGTCATGTTTGTTTCCTTTAACCGTGGGATATAATCATATAAATGTATAGACTTGTTAATGCTGCAACCGGAACTGGTAAAACTATAGCCTACTTGGCACCAATCATCCACCACTTGCAAGCTTATTCTCCCAAGGTTGATCGTTCTCATGGAACTTTTGGTATGTGCCCCTTCTATTATAGAGTAAAATAGTAAATGAAGTAACTTATTTATTTTTTGTTATAGTGTTACTTTATTTTTGAAAAAAAAAAATTGAGTGAACCATTGGAGATGGTCTTAGTAAATGGACTTTTGGTAATGATGCTTTGTGACTTTGTATGTGGCAGCTTTGGTGATTGTGCCGACAAGAGAACTGTGTCTGCAAGTGTACGAGACTTTGGAGAAGCTGCTGCATCGGTTCCATTGGATTGTCCCTGGTTATGTGATGGGAGGCGAGAAGAAGGCTAAAGAAAAGGCTAGGCTAAGGAAAGGTGTGGTCTTTTCTTCTTTTTCACATGTTTTGTTTCTTAGCATTACTGTTTACTGAGTAGAAGATATTAATGATTGTTTGATTGGTTACTTCAGGGATATCTATTCTAATTGCAACCCCAGGACGCCTTCTTGACCATTTGAAGAACACAGCTTCATTTGAGCACAAGAATCTTCGATGGGTCATCTTTGATGAAGCTGATTGGTATAGTTTCTGTACCTTAAAGCTAGATCATGTACTTCCTTTATTTAGTTCTTTCTTTGAATTTGTAACAGCATTCTCGAAATGGGTTATGGGAAGGAGACAGAACAGATCATTAAGCTTCTAGGCTCTAGACAACACGAGGAAGGGGAAGACGACGACGATGATGATATTGTTGTACCAAAGGGCGCTCAGAAACAGACTTTGTTACTCTCAGCGACACTGAATGAGAAAGTTAACCACCTTGCAAAACTCAGTTTGGATGATCCGGTAATGATTGGTCTTGACAACAGCAAACTGCAACAAAAGCAGCTGCCAATAGAGTCTCATGCCTCTCCTGATTCCGATGAGGATGAGATGGTGATTCACGTAAACAAATCAGCAAATCCTTCCTCTGAGGACTATGGGATACCGTCGCAGCTTGTGCAGAAATATGTTAAAGGTACATTTATCTTCACTTGAGTCCTTTTGACTTGTTCGATACTCTTTGTAACAATGTCTATTTGTATACAGTACCGTGTGGTGCACGGCTTGTGGCGCTTCTTTCCGTTCTCAAGAACCTTTTTGAGAGAGAAGCTTCTCAAAAGGTAACATATCTGAAGTTTCTTGTCATAGAACAGTCTGTTTGATTGAGGTCTTTGTGTGGATACACTCTGTTACAGGTGGTTGTGTTCTTCTCAACACGTGATGCTGTAGATTTTCATCACTCGCTTCTAAGTGAATTCCAGTGGCCACCAAAGTCCGAGACACAAGAAGAGGAGGCGGCGACTAAACAGCTGTTTCTCAAGTGCAAAACGTTCAGGTTACATGGAAGCATGGAGCAAGAGGATAGAAGATCTGCGTTTGCGAACTTCAAAGCAGAGAAACAAGCTCTTCTCTTGAGCACAGATGTTGCTGCTAGAGGATTGGACTTCCCAAAAGTAAGATGTATTATACAATACGACTGTCCCGGGGAAGCTACTGAGTATGTGCATAGGTAAAGTAGTCTTGGAATGACGTTTCTACCTTAAAAATACATTGTACCTTTGAATTTAATGAGCTTTGGGGATTTTTATGGTTGCAGAGTTGGTAGAACAGCTCGTATTGGTGAAAAGGGAGAAGCCTTGTTGTTTTTACAGCCGGTTGAGATAGACTATCTTAAGGACCTTAAGAAACATGGTGCAACACTTGCAGAGTACCCTCTTCTGAAAGTACTTGATAAGTTTCCGCTACTTGGCAACATGCCTCGCATCAAGAAGGTCATATCCTTAGAATCACATCCCTGGGTGATATCTCTGCAGAGAGCTCTTGAGTTCTTTACTTACGCCGAGGTATGATTCTCTCTCTCTGTCTCCTCTCTTGTCTTCTCCTGCTTGGTGTGTTCTGATGGAAAATGATCCTTTATTTGCAGCCGAAGATGAAGAACCTGGCGAAGAATGCGTTTGTCTCTTGGGTTAGGGGATATGCAGCTCACAAGGGAGAGCTGAAGAGCATCTTTGTGGTGAAGAAGCTTCACTTGGGTCATGTAGCCAAGAGCTTTGCTCTGAAAGAGCAGCCTTCGTTGGTTGGAAAGTCACACCATAAGGAAACAATGAAGAGGAAGAGAGACGAACGCCAGAAAGGGCAACACCCAAAGAAGAGAAAGAAGATGAGTGGTGGCAATAGTAGAAGTACAACAAAAACTTGATCAAATCCGTTTCTTCACCACAAACCATCACAGAAGTTTTGTAATGAGAGCAGTTATGTTACAATGAAAATTTTGAAATATCTTTAAAGTTTGGAACCTTATCATAATTGTTGAGAACTTCTCTCTAATTCTAAAGATTCATTGCTATGAATAGCTTAACGAGTAAGCTGCAGATAAAGATGTGTCCACTTAAACAAGATAATATAATTAGAGACATTTTTGAGGTTTAAAATGAATGATATGACAAATCAAATAATTAGTTTGTTGCTTGGTTCGATTATGCTTTCAAAAAAATGTACAGTGTATGCCTGTTTATCTTCTTCCTCTAGTGTTCATTACATTCAAGATGAGGTTCTGTTAATGCGTTGGGCACCAAGTCTGGGAGCTGCAGGTTTGGCTACTCTGCCACGACCAGAAGACAAAGGTTTTGCTCTGGAGGTTGGTGTTGGAGCAGCAATGGCAGCCCAAGGGACTTCATCATCAGTAGACTGTACTGTCTTTCTTCAAGTTCAACGGTCTTGAAGTAGTTGCAGGTTGAGGAGCAGCTATGGATCCCCACAGATCATCGTCCTCGTATTTTGCAGCTGCTCTTGCCGAGTTAATCTTTGGTCTTGACTCTTGAGCTTGTAGCTACAAAGAGCAACGAGTTTGACACCCTATAAGAGATAGGCTTAAGAGGCGAAGTGATTCAGATAGAGATTGGTACCTGGAGGTCTAGAAGGCTGAGACACAGGTCTTTTTTGAGCAGCTTGAATGTTTGAGAGAGCTGGAGCAGGTTTTGGTTCATCGATAGGATCGAGATCCCAACCGTCTTTGTCGCTATCATGACCTTCGCTAATGCCATTCTCAATGTCTCCCCAACCATCTGTTGATGTTGGGGATGGTGGTGCGGGTTGATCTGTGAAGTCCGAGTTGGAACGTGTATGATGACACTTGGCGCCTCCGTTGCTGAGGAAAAATTTACAATCAATAAACAAAACTAAGAAAAAGAAAGAGTGTTGACAAGATTATGGAAAGTGATCTCAAGTGTACCTGTGCTTGTGGCATTTAAAGCTGCAGAAGCTAGGGATGGTGCTGAAGAAGAAGAAGCAAGAGGCGCTTGATCTAATGGCTTACCCTTCAGAGTCTCATAGCCCATCTATAAGAGTAAAACTGTTTAGTATACCGAACACTCTGAGCAATGTTCACATATATATAGTTCATCATCTACTACACTCACCCGATCAGACCAGCAGTTTCAGGTATAGCTGAGGCTCCTCCGGTGCCTCCTGTCTCTCCAGAGTTTGTCTATTCACAAACCAAATGTCAATTAAGACTTTACATACTAATAAAACCTCAAGGAAAAGAGGTAAGCTATAGGCGGTTATTTCCACCTTCTCGTAGTTCTGTTTCAGTATCTCAAGAAACTGTTCTACAGCCTGAAATGCCTTGGATCGAACCTCACTGTTAAGGAAAATGAGACGAGATGATTTACAGTTTGTCCAAGTGAGCAAAAAAAAAGGAACAGCATGTGCTTTTAAATAAGGAAACTGTCTTGGTCAAATGGTTAGCGCAACAAAACGCAGAAGTATTAGCTTCTGCATCAACCAGAAGCTAAAGTCAAATAACAAAACGCAAAGCCTTCAACGAATAATCCAGGTTCAAACCTTCTTAAGCACACACAATCTCCCGAGGAAGCTGTTCAGCAACATTTGGAAGTTTGCGGAAGAAAGTATCCTTCTCAACACTGTCTTTCAAGTTGAGTATATCCATAAAATGTATGGTGTCTACCAGCTTATTTTGGAAATACTCTGCCAAATGTCAAATATAAGAACTAAGAGATGGTCAACGATACAACACCGTTACAAAAATCCCAAAATAAAGTATTTTAAGTTACAAATTTGTAACCAAGACAGGAAGATTACCGCCATTTTCTACAAGTTTCGAGGTGTTCAATCTGCGAGAAGGCATGGAACTTAGGAGTCGCTGATAATCTGGAAGTAGAGACTGTGAGAAAAGAAACATTCAAACTGAAATAAAAGGCAGCTCTTGGAAATTAAAGTCATACAAACTGATAAACCATCAAAAAACACATAGCCACATATTCAGCCTAACCTTAGGAATGCCAGTAGTGTTACGAAGCTCCTCTGTTTTCCCCAGCTTAGAGCCCGAGAAGAGTTCATAAATAAGACAACCTTCAAAAAGGGAAGAAAGGGGGACTTCAGTGTAAGAATTGCACTCAAGTTGGCTAGCAATATGTTACAGTTAAGTTCATGGAGTAGTACCAGCATAGGTCCACTTGCTCCCATCAAACTCCGATAGGACATCAAAAGCATGGAGTTTCCAGTCTAAAGTAGGTGTTACAACAACAGTCGCAAGGCAGACATTTCCATGTACCTGTGAGGATTCAAAGTTTTGTCATCACAAAATTCAAAATGATATCTACAAGAAAATCTAGCATATATTCCTAAATAGCTGAAAATATAATGTTGGAAGAAGTAAATACTCACAAGTTTGCAGTCATTGTTCAGGCTCAGTGACAATGTAGATTGTAACCTTGGCACTAGTACCATCATGAGTCTCAACCTCAGTGCTGTGAAGAAACGAAAGTATATTTGGATGCCTCACCTGCATACAAGAGAGGTATAAAGCCAAAGATTGAAACTTTAGTTACAGAGAGTGATGAGGAACTTACAGTACGAAGGCGCTTGACACCGTTACGCCCAGCAGCCAACTGAAACTTGAGATCCATCGTCCTGAACAAAACCCATCACTACATAATTATCGAGTTGAATCATAAAAACAGAGTAATTCGAAAGAGAGAGAAAGGAGGGACCTTTGAGGTGTAAGGATCACCGATGTTGTAAGGTAGATCCTTGAGCCCCGTCCCAGATCCACCCACCACTCCTTTCCGAATATTGAACATATCTTCTTCTTCACGACCTCTGTATACTGAAGAAGAACGTTGTTGCTCTGGTCTATATGGAATCACAAGGAACCAAGGTGGAGCTCAAAATTGGAAGCTCCTTGTTCTTTATGTTTCTTATTGTGACAATCTGCATCATCTCGTTTTCGTATTGTGATCTCAGACTGAGAGTGTAAGAGGATTCTGATCGACTGTTTTCGTATTTTCTTATTACAGTTCGTGCTGTTTATTTGTTCTTAAGACGCCGTGGAGTTTACGATTCGTGCTGTTTTTATGTGGGCCGATTCATAACCCAATGTTTTCGTCTCTTCTGTTTTTCTTTTTAACATAAAACTAGATATCGACTCGCGCTAGTTTTTTTGAATTATAAACAAATTTTGGAATGAATTAGTATTTTGGAATTTTTTTACATTATTATATTACAAAATTGTAACTATCGAAGCAGAAATTTTGTATATACATTCTTAAGTGATTTTTTTAGACCTCACTATTTAATCTAGACCCAAAAATTCAAACCGAAACCTCCCAAAAATACAGGTTCGATCGGTTCCGGATCTATGGCAAAGTGCCTATTAAGTTTTTTCTTGAACCCACGGGTATCTGTTCGAGTCAGGATGCTATCCGAGACCCGCGTGTATGTGCTACATTAGGTATTTCAGATATGTTTTGGTAGTACCGATTTTTTTTTAAGTTTTGGGTTCAGGTTTTCAGTTATAGTTTGGATTTTGGGTAATCTTTCAAATTTGTAAAATATATTTGGAGTATTTAGAATTGGGAATTTTTTTGTTCTTCGAGCAGATCACGGATAAAATTTTGGGTTTTTTGAGTATTTGAATATTTTCAGATATTTGTTTACGTTTTAAGTATTTTTGTGTTTCAGTATTTTCGAGTTTTTTTGGTACTTTGAATCTTCTCCGGGTCTTAAATAGTCAAACCGAACCAGATCCATTACATACCTGAAATAACAGGTATTTAAATTATTGACTCAAACCTTTCCGAACTCGAAAGGAATTGACACGAATTATAACCAAAAATTTCAAATATATAGTTAAGTCCAAATATATAGTTCGATGATAAAATATCTTTAGAAAAAAGTCTATAAGATAAAATGAAGAGTAATATATGATTTATTTAAAATATTGTGTGGTTATAATGATTAATATTACGATAAAATAATAAATAGTTATACATAAGTCTAATTAATTTTTATAGTAGTTTTAGAATGATTATCTTTTAATAATATTTATTTTTATAATATTATATTTTAAAAATATTATACTTAAATTAAAATATAAATATATGAGAATAAAAATAGACTAATCTATTTATTTAACATGTTTAGCATTGTTACTTTTTGTTATGACTTAACGTTGAAAGTGGTAATCAACTTGTATTAGCTAAAATTCTTTTAATGATTTTATAATAAAAATGAAATATTTCTTTTTTCACATTACATGTGTAATGAAATAACCTGTAAATACAAATGTGAACCGGTCTAATATATAATCAACTAATATAAATATTAATCAATTTTTTTTTAATGTGAATACATATTAACCTAATTTATCAATGTTTTTTTATAAATTAAATTAGTTATTATTACTATAAATATTTACTTATATGATAGTATGTAAAAATTCAAATTTATTATTCAGTTGAATTAATATCTTTTATCAAATATAACTTAATGTTTTAAAATTATTTTTATTTACTATCAAATATAACCTCATACGTTTTACAATTAAAGTAATGTTTTTTTTATATTTACCATAAATTGTTTTGCTTATGAAGTTACTGTATATGGTATTAGACAACATAAGTATTATGACCTTATGTTAAAAATACATTATTGTTTTTTTACAGACCAGTAGGTCTTCGTAAAATTTATGTCTAAAACACTATGTACCATAGGAAACAAATCGAAATAAATTAATATTCTTTACGGAGCTGATTTTTTCTCTGTCATCGACTTGTTTTGTAACGTGTTTCATTTCAATGAAACATACAAAGTGATGATTCGGAAAAGCACAATTCGACCCCATTTACATTTTGATTGAACTAAAGCCCACCAATGTTGACAACGTGAGGGAAAAAAAAGAATCCAGTACATGAGATACACGGTCTGCATGAGCGCCGCCGCGTGGCTCGCCTGAGCATCATAACCATCACAAAGCTCCTTCCACAGGAACAAATCAAGGCCAATCATGGTTTCTTAAGTCACCAACCAAGTTTAATCTCCAAGAACAACACCTCAATCTTATTGATCCAAAGAAAAGCTTCACCTATTCCTAACCTATTACGCCCACATCAACGGGACAGTGAAGAATATAACTTTCTCAGAAAGAAAAGATCGAGAATGAACGCAGAGGAAGAGAAACCGGTTGATAAAACCATCGGAATTTTCATTAACCAACATTTGAGAGCTTTAGCTATCGGTGAAGAGGAAAGCCGAAAGCGAAACAAAAAAACAAAAACAGATTCAAACTTTGAACAAATCTAAGTCGGAATTTTTTATCTGATTCAAACGCAAAAGATTCAGTTCGAATCGGAAAGCAACCAACAAAAGAGAAAAGAAAACTCTGTTAAGATTGGAGAATATAATCCTGTTAATCGTATTAGTTAGAGTAATTAATTGTATAAAGTTAAAGTAATTAATTATAGGATCAGAATATAATAAATAGTTATTAATTAAGTGAGTCCAAAATATAATAAATAGTTAATGAAATGTTCTAACAACTTTGTTTAAATAGATTTTTTAACGTTTTTTCCCTTTTAATAGGTTAGATAGTTTTGTTAAAAAAAAAACATAAAATAGTTTTGGAATTGACCTAAAATAGTTGTTTTAAACATAAAATAGATTAAAACATAAAATAAAGCCGTCCAGGTGATGCATCCAGACATGAATCTTTATACGGCGAATGTAGAATTGTCGACTGTAAAATCGTTTATAATATTTTTCATAACTGTAATAACATATTTATCTAACGTAAAAAGAAAACATAAAATAGTCGTGTAGTTATACCAAAAAAAAAACCATAAAATAGTTTTGTTTAAAAGTGGCCTTTCAGTGTTTCAGAAGTGTAGTCTAGATTAAAATAGGTTAGATAGAGCAAGAGGTTCTTTTAGCCCAATCGTGGATAGAGCAAGAGGATAAAATATTTGCCGACTCATTCATCCAAACATTCGTGGTAAAAAATAAGAGATTTAAACCATTTTTTCGCTTCTTCTGTTATTCTCTTGGAATCATAAGTTTTTGTTTTCTTGTATATGAAATTTCATTTAATTTGGTATTTCTTTTTCGTTATTGAGATCTTTGCATGTTTTGGAATGTTCTAAAATATTTTACATTTAAAAATAATCAAAATAAATCATTTCTCAGTGTAGAAGCTCCAAGCGTGGAAGCTATGTGGTCTAATAATCAAAGAGTTTAAAGACATCTACATCAGGTTTAGGATTTGATTTTCAGAAAATATATTTTGTAAAGATTATAGGATATAAAGTTTACACAGATATTTTAGAATATTGTAAGTATAACGGTTTTATTGTGATTGTGTGCTATTTATCGAAAATATTGAATGTCCATGGATTCTGAGTGTTATATAAAAAACTATGTCATATATTGTCATCCATGAAATTATTCATTACCATTGCATATGTTATAAGTAGTTTATCTCCATTTGTAACAATATAGGAGATGATTAGTTGGGGCCGTAGATGCTTTGCACAGCCAAAATTTAGTCTACAGCTATATATGTCAACTAATCGAGCTTTGCTTTCATTAAAAAATTCACATCAAAAAAATTTCTGGAAAATCAAAATATGGCTGTAAAGAGCTTTATTTCCAGAACAAAAATTTAGTGCTTTAGAAATCTACTGCAAAAAAAACTACAACAAATAAATCTACGGATTAAATTCTACAGCAAAAAAATATAAAGCTACCAGCAGTTACCAATCATCAACATTATACGATGATAAACTCAGTTTAGAAAAATACTTTCCGAGTGCTTACACCACCCCCCCCCCCACCCAATCGCAACTGCCGCTGCAACTGGTCATTTCGTTGACTACGATCCCCTCTACTTCGACATAGCCGACGCTAAAATGTTTGGTAGCGGCGGGAATGGGGCCAACATGGATTTCATATGTCCTTTTAATGATCCAGCTCATCATCATCACTGTTACCGGCGGCTTGAAGACGGCGACAACCGAAGTCAAAATAAGGTTCATGAATCAACAGAGAAAGGATAAGTTTAATTAAACTTGTTATTATTAAAGTTTTGCATATTACACGTGATTCTAGTTTGTAATCTAATGGAAACCAATTCTTTTAGACTAGCGTTGTCTTGCTATATAACGGAAGGTGATTTGTTCCTAAACGGGATTATTTCACCCATGTATTTTATTTATTTTCATTGTTTTCTTCTCATTATCTATTAGATTATTTATTTACCACTTAAAAAATGGAGAGAGAGAACCCCTGGCTCTCTTTGAACAGTTGTGCTTCCGACGGCGACCCTCTGCAGTCTACCTCCGGTGGACTACTTCCCCCTCTCCCTGAACCCCCTGACCCTCTCTCGTTTCCTCCACTACCTTCATCCAGCTCCCCTTTTAAAACTACCCTTCCATCTCTTTCTCCTTCAACCACTACTGTGTTGGTTCCTCCAATTACTTCCTCTGTTTCTCTTCTTGTGCCTTCTTCCACCCTCATCTCACCTCCCTCTGATACTACTATGGTAAATGCTGAAGATCCCCCCCTCCATTTACCTATTACTGAAGATCCTATTTCTGGATCTGAAACTGTTACTGTTCATTTTCCCCAAAATGAAAACCTAATTATTCTTCCCTCAAAAGGTACTTCTCCCCTCACTACAAACTCTGCCTCCGCCTCTTTTTCACTGCCCCCCAAACCCAAGCCAGCGTCAGATCCTCCCATTAAAACCCCTTCCAAAACCAAACCTAAACCAGCTCCAATTCCTTCCCACCACACCACCAAACCCTCTGTCCCTAAACCAAACTCTTCCAAGCCCCCTCAAACCTATGCTCAGAAAACTAGGCTCCTGGTTGATAGGTCTCTTCAGCGCCTTGCTCCAACTACCGTCTCCCCTGATGGGAAACCTCGTGTTCTAGTTCCCGATGCAGTCTTTGAGAGAGGAGCTGCGCTCCACAAAGAGTATATTGTCTGCTCTTTTCTGGGGAAAATGCCAGACTATGGTCCCATTCAAAGTGTACTAAACTACATGTGGGGAAAAGGAACAACATGTGCTTTTAAATAAGGAACCTGTCTTGGTCAATGGTTAGCACAACAAAACGCAGAAAGTATTAGCTTCTGCATCAACCAGAAGCTAAAGTCAAATAACAAAACGCAAAGCCTTCAACGAATAATCCAGGTTCAAACCTTCTTAAGCACACACAATCTCCCGAGGAAGCTGTTCAGCAACATTTGGAAGTTTGCGGAAGAAAGTATCCTTCTCAACACTGTCTTTCAAGTTGAGTATATCCATAAAATGTATGGTGTCTACCAGCTTATTTTGGAAATACTCTGCCAAATGTCAAATATAAGAACTAAGAGATGGTCAACGATACAACACCGTTACAAAAATCCCAAAATAAAGTATTTTAAGTTACAAATTTGTAACCAAGACAGGAAGATTACCGCCATTTTCTACAAGTTTCGAGGTGTTCAATCTGCGAGAAGGCATGGAACTTAGGAGTCGCTGATAATCTGGAAGTAATTAAAGTCATAAAAACTGATAAACCATCAAAAAACACAAAGCCAGTATTTGAAGTTCAAATTCAGTGGAGTTAAATCCACATATTCAGCCTAACCTTAGGAATGCCAGTAGTGTTACGAAGCTCCTCTGTTTTCCCCAGCTTAGAGCCCGAGAAGAGTTCATAAATAAGACAACCTTCAAAAAGGGAAGAAAGGGGGACTTCAGTGTAAGAATTGCACTCAAGTTGGCTAGCAATATGTTACAGTTAAGTTCATGGAGTAGTACCAGCATAGGTCCACTTGCTCCCATCAAACTCCGATAGGACATCAAAAGCATGGAGTTTCCAGTCTAAAGTAGGTGTTACAACAACAGTCGCAAGGCAGACATTTCCATGTACCTGTGAGGATTCAAAGTTTTGTCATCACAAAATTCAAAATGATATCTACAAGAAAATCTAGCATATATTCCTAAATAGCTGAAAATATAATGTTGGAAGAAGTAAATACTCACAAGTTTGCAGTCATTGTTCAGGCTCAGTGACAATGTAGATTGTGACCTTGGCACTAGTACCATCATGAGTCTCAACCTCAGTGCTGTGAAGAAACGAAAGTATATTTGGATGCCTCAAGAGAGGTATAAAGCCAAAGATTGAATCACAAGGAACCAAGGTGGAGCTCAAAATTGGAAGCTCCTTGTTCTTTATGTTTCTTCTTCTTCTTCGACAATCTGCATCATCTCGTTTTCGTATTGTGATCTGAGACTGAGAGTGTAAGAGGATTGTGATCGACTGTTTTCGTATTTTGTTATTACAGTTCGTGCTGTTTATTTGTTCTTAAGACGCCGTGGAGTTTACGATTCGTGCTGTTTTTATGGGGGCCGATTCATAACCCAATGTTTTCGCCTCTTCTGTTTTTTTTTTAACATAAAATAGTTTTGTTAAAAAAAAACATAAAATAGTTTTGGGGTTGACCTAAAATAGTTGTTTTAAACATAAAATAGTTTAAAGAGCATAAAATTAAAAAAGATATATCAGAAAAATTCTCTCCTAGACGAGCTTCCCGAGAAAAGGCATTATCCTTTTTGCGTAAAGCAATACCCTTTTTACCCGCCAGTCTCTTTACCGGTTATGGGTTAATTCCTCTGATTATCCTTCTGTATTTTCAAATTTTTACCGGTTTTAGAGTTACCCAGCGGTCCATCCAAAGCCTTGGCCTTTATCCCCCGGGTTCTTCCCCCAACCCGATGTCGGAGGGACCGCCGCCGTTCGCCCTCGCCAGCCTGCTTACCAGAGTTAGTCCTTATGCAGATTGTCTGTCTCCTACCGCCCCTTGAAGACAAAACCAGTTGCAACCGAAGCTTATGATACAGAGGTTCCTGTCCTTTTTGCTGCTTGCGATTTTAGTATCAGTAGGTAGAGACATTGTTTGAAGTTCACGGCTGGATCTAAGAAGCAATCACCCCACCGCTCGAAAACTTAACCAATAAGTTATTTCCGAAATCAGCAGCGAGAATGCAGAGAAGGATATCTGTAGCTGATAAGGGAAAACAAATATGTACAGAGGACTATCAGGCGCCTCGTACGGCTCGGGTTCGAGCTGAACTCCCGGAGAACACTGAGCTTATCAACAAGTGCTCCCTAACGCTAATAGGGAGAGTCACTAATCGCTCGGTTCAGAAGATCTGGCCCCTCCTTTCTTTCTGCTCAGACCTCTGGAAGTCTGATGTGAAACCTGTGGGGGCAGACCTGGGTAATGGTCTCTTTCAATTCCAATTTGAAAGGGAGGAAGACCTACTCCAAGTGTTGGAGAAAAGACCATACCACTTTGCTAGATGGATGGTTATAGTCCAAAGATGGGAGCCAACGCTGTCGAAAGCATTCCCGTCCTTAATCCCCTTCTGGATAAAAATCCAAGGAATCCCCATACACCTCTGGTCTGAGGGAATAGCGACGAGTATTGGAAATGATATAGGGATCTTTGAGAAAGCTGAAATCACTCCTCTGGCCATGCGCATGCGAGCCCATGTCAACGGCCTCCTTCCACTAATCACCTCCACAGTAATAGAGTATCCCAATGGAGAGGAAGTGACGACAAGTTTAGTCTATAAGAGACTGGAGAGGCATTGTACAACTTGCTTGAGGCTGGATCATGATATACATGATTGTTTGGAAGAAAAGGCAAAGAAACGTTTACTCAGAGCGTCTCAGAAGGCGGATCGTAGTAAGCAAGCCTCCCAAACCTCAGTCAGAGAAGGTCGCGAAGCTAGGGAGCAGTCACCACGAGATAATACAATCTACCATTTCTCGGCCTCGAATGGAGCAGAATATCGTGAGCGACGGTCCCACTATGATCAAGAACTGAAGGGCCGCCGGTAGTATAAACTGCAACTGAAGACATGGAAGGAGAAAGAAGAGTACAAGAGAGCCAGTCAAGCTAGGGAACGCTCTCGCTACCCTGAGGAGCGCTACAATGCACGCATGAGTACCTCTGTTCTACAAAAAAGACAAGCGTCATCTCAAAGTAGAAGCTATTACAGAGCAGTAGTAAGAAGCCCACGGACTGATATTGACAATGGGTTGAGCTCTGTGAGGTCCCAATCTAGAAATTTTGAAAAGGGGATTCCCTTACCTGAACCTGTGCCCTCTCTCCCAACTGAAGCTCTACAGCAGGCACGCAAAGAGGTTCATGATGCTATGCTACAATATACTAGAGTGGCTGACCCATTGGAAAGGGAAGCTCGGGAGGAAAGAATGAGACTTGCGGAGGATCTAGGGGAAATGGAGGAAACGGCGACCAATATGGTCCAAGCAGCCATGCATCTGAGTGCAGAAAAGCATGGTCGGATACAAATAACTGATACTCCAGAAAGAATTCCGGCAGTTCAACGTCTTTCAGTTCCGGAATCTCATGAGTGCATCCCCACATCTGCAAGACTGGGACCGTGCCCCCTAGTCCAGGAACCAGTTCAGAGGACCATTCCTCCTAATGGAGATATAGTAAATGCGGAGAGAGTACCAGCCTCGTTAAGGCTAGATTACCCCCCTGAGACTGTACTACCACCCACAACCACGGGGTCGACAGTTAAAAGGAAGCCGGGACGACCCCCAGGACCAAAAAAAGGAAACGAGTCATCAGGGGCTAAGCCCCCATTAGCTGCAGCTGCTAGTAGTAAAATAAGAAGGGTGCCTGCTGGCAAACCATCCCCAATAAGGCGGTCTACTAAAGCTGCAAAAGCCAAATCTGGGGCGGGTCCGTCTAAAGGGAAGAATCAACCAGGAGGTTCAACGACAAGCTCAGAAAATAGGCCACTCTGTAACATGATCCCAAGCATTTCGAGGAAGATGATGGATTTTCGGATCCCATCCGCTCCCGGTCCTTAAAGATGGTGAGCTGGAACTGTCAAGGGTTAGGGAATCCCAAGACAGTTCGTCGTCTCAAGGAAATAACGAAGACCTACCGACCCGACATCTGTTTCCTTATTGAGACTAAAAATCCCGATGACTTCGTACTTCAAAAATGTGATCAGCTTGGGTATGATGAGCATTTCTTGGTAACTCCCACAGGCCACGGAGCGGGGGGTCTTGTGTTACTTTGGAAGCAAGAAATAAAGTTACAAGTGCTCTATCATAATGCTGATGTAATCGATACGAGTATTGAATACGAAGGAAAATTATTCTATGCAAGTTTTGTATATGGCAGTACGGACAGAGGCCAAAGAAACCTGCTGTGGAACCACCTCTTGGCATCAGCAGAATCACGAGATGCACCGTGGTTCCTTACGGGGGATTTTAATGACTTACTGCGTAGTGAAGAGAAGGTAGGGGGCCCGGACAGGCCAGAGGGCTCCTTTTCAGACTTGCGAACCTTTTTTTCTGAAGGCGACCTGTATGATCTCCACCATTCAGGCGACCCATTGTCTTGGCGAGGCCAACGAGGTACTCATTTGGTGTGATGTAGACTGGATAGAGCTGTGGCCAATAGCTCTTGGGCGGAGAACTACCCATCGGCTCGCTGCCATTACCTGGAGTATGAAGGCTCGGATCACAAGCCACTCGTCTCTTTCCTTGACCCAACTATGATGAACAGGAAAGGTCTCTTTCGGTATGACAGAAGGCTCAACACGAATGAAGAGGCAATAAAAGTGGTTCTGGAGTCATGGGCTAGCTTAGACCGGCCAAAAGTATCTGAGAGACTAGCGGCTACAAGAAGAGCATTATCAGAGTGGAATAAGCTACAACAACAGAACAGCAAGGTCCTTATTGAGCAAAGAAAGCAAGAATTGGAGGCAGCCCTGACTAGCCCGCTAAATGACACGGCCCTTATCAAGGAAGTTGATGATAAACTTAATGAGGCCTATCTGGCGGAGGAGGCTTTCTGGAAGCAAAGAAGCCGGCTGTTGAGGCTCAGTTTAGGAGATAGAAATTCTGGGTTCTTTCATGCCACAACAAAGAATCAGAAAAGGGCTAATGCTCTAACAATATTGGAAGATAGCGCAAGGGTGATGGTATATAAAGAGACTGAGATAGCGAAGACAGTAGAGGAGTACTTCAAAGAGCTGTTCACCTCGGAACAGGGGGAGCGAACTAGTATGGTGACAGACACCCTCCAACCCCTAATCTCGGATGAAGATAATGCGGGCCTGATAGTAATACCGTCGGCCCTGGAGGTGAAAGAAGCAATGTTTGCTATTAATGGAGAAAAAGCACCAGGACCCAACGGGTTTTCGGCGAGCTTCTACCACACCCATTGGAGTGTGATCGGGCCAGACCTTGTAGAAGAGGTTCAAGTGGTGTTCAGATCAGGAACCCTTCCCCGCAGAGTTAATGACACTCACGTGTGCATGATCCCGAAGATCAAAGGCCCGCAACGAGTATCTGATTATCGGCCTATTGCGCTATGTAATGTTTATTACAAGGTCTATTCCAAGATACTCCAAAGAAGGCTACAGCCGCTGTTGGGGAAGATTATATCGGAGAACCAATCAGCTTTCGTCCCAGGGAGACTGATAGGAGACAACATCCTAATTACTCATGAGGTTTTACACACCTTGAAGACGTCTAAAGCAGAGAAAAGAGTGGCGATGGCAGTAAAAACGGACATGAGTAAAGCGTACGATCGACTAGAATGGGACTTCATCGCGGCGGTGTTAGAGAGACTCGGATTTCACCACCAGTGGATTGGTCTAATCATGCAGTGTATCTCGACAGTTACATACTCCTTCCTCATTAACGGTTCGCCTAGAAGAAAGGTTAAACCGAGCCGAGGGATTCGCCAAGGCGACCCCCTCTCTCCCTACATATTCACTCTTTGTAGTGAGGTACTCTCGGGTCTTTGTAACAAAGCACAAGCGGAGGGCCGTATTGAGGGCATTAAGGTGGCAAGGGGGAGTCCCCGGATTAACCACCTGTTGTTTGCGGATGACACTATGTTCTTCCTCAAGGCAAACAAAGAATCGACGCTGGCACTAAAAGAGATCTTGCATAGCTACGAGAAAGCATCGGGCCAGTCGATTAACCTGGCAAAGTCTTCGGTCACGTTCTCATGCAAAGCCCCGGCTACATTGAAAAGAATGGTGCACAATGAACTGCAAATCCAAAAGGAAGGCGGAGTTGGGAAGTATCTTGGTCTACCGGAGCACTTCGGAAGAAAGAAGAAAGACTTGTTCTCGTCTATTGTGGAGCGGATTAAACAAAAAGCAAGTAGTTGGTCGAACAGATATCTATCCGCAGCAGGAAAGATGGTGATGCTTCAAAGTGTCCTTTCACCTATACCATCCTTCTCCATGACATGTTTTAAACTCTCAGTATCCTTATGTAACCGTATCCAATCAGCGCTCACCCGGTTCTGGTGGGACGATAAGTCGGGGAAGAAGAAGATGGTTTGGATCGCTTGGAACAAAATGACTCTTCCAAAGAGCAATGGCGGTTTGGGCATCAGGGATATACATGCATTTAACGATGCTTACCTGGCCAAGATAAGCTGGCGACTGAAGGAAAACCTAGACTGCCTCCTAGGGAGAATACTCCTAAGCAAGTACTGTCCCGATGGGAACCTCCTCACATGTTTCGCGCCGAGTGCAGCGTCTCATGGTTGGCAAAGCATTCTGGTGGGGAGGGACTTATTGGCTAAAAATCTGGGCTGGATAGTAGGGAATTAGGAATCAATCAAGGTCTGGGATGATGCATGGTTAACGCTTGATGCTCTGTGCCGACCAATGGGCCCAGAAACTAGAGAATCAGCTGAGTTAACGGTCAAAGATCTCATCCTAGAGGAGACCGGCGAGTGGAACAGAGGTCTGATCCAGACTATCCTACCGTTTGAAGAAGCAAGAATTCTCAATCTACAACCTAGTACTAAAGGAGCACCTGATGCGTTAAAATGGTTAGGAACAAGAACAGGGGAGTACTCGGTCAAGTCAGGATATTTTACCGCCATGGCATAAGTAACAGATGAGATCTTAGAAGGAGAGCCTACCCCGAAGTTTGATTGGAAGAAGACGGTGTGGAATTTGGCAGTGGCCCCGAAGGTAAAGATGTTTATGTGGAAGTGTCTGAGGGGAATCCTCCCGGTAGGAGAGAGACTGCTGGCCCGACATATAAACATCAACCCCGCCTGTAAACGGTGCGGGAACTCATAATCTATCAATCATCTTATTTTTCATTGTCCGTTTGCTCGGGAAGTGTGGGATCTCGCTCCTCTCGACGGACGGTTTGGAATTAGCGGATTGACAGATTTGAGAGCTGACTGGACTGAGCTCCAGAAGCAGAAGTGCCTCCCCCCAACAGGTTTATTTTCCTCCCCGATTGTTCCTTGGATTATATGGGGCTTGTGGAAAGCACAGAACAGGTATGTCTTTGAGAACTTCGCTGGGACTCCGGCAGACATACTATCACAGGCAATAGTTGCAGCAAAAGAGTGGGCCTCCGCGCAGGAGAAGAAAGCTAAATATAGCCAAAAGAGCCCGGAGCAGACGTCTCGTGAGCTTGGTACGATAGCTCGGTCGGACACTGCGTGGTCAGAGACCACAAAAAATGCAGGGCTAGGGTGGACGGTAACATCGCGAGAACAGAGGACCATGCTAAAGAAAGGGATTGGTTTTACTCCCTCAGCCCTAGTTGCAGAAGGCTTAGGGCTGACGGAAGCGGTAGCTACTTACAACTTCCATGGAGTGAAGGAAGCATTGTTTGAACCGGATTCGAGCCAGCTGATTTCGGCTGTCAATGGTGATAACCCCCCCTTGGAGCTGTATGGAATTGTGGAAGATATCCACATTATTGCTAGTGCTTTTTGATGATGTTGTATTTGGTTGGATCTCGAGAGAGAGGAATGAGGAGGCTGATTTATTGGCCAAAAATGCCTTAAGATTGTACGAACAAGAGGTGGTGGTGGCTTTAATGTCCCCACCAAACTAGAGTTATGAATGAATGTTAGTTGGTGACAAAAAAAAAACATAAAATAGTTTAAAACATAAAATAAAGCGGTTCAGGTGATGCAGCCATACATGAATCCTTATACGGCGCATGTAGAATTGTCGACCGTAAAATCGTCTATAATATTTCTCATAATTGTAATAACATATTTATCTAACGTAAAAAAAACATAAAATAGTTGTGTAGTTATACAAAAAAAGCCATAAAATAGTTTTGTTTAAAAGTGGCCTTTCAGTGTTTCAGAAGTGTAGTCTAGATTAAAATAGGTTAGATAGAGCAAGAGGTTCTTTTAGCCCAATCGTGGATAGAGCAAGAGGGTAAAATATTTGCCGACTCATTCATCCAAACATTCGTGGTAGAAAATAAGAGATTTAAACCATTTTTTCGCTTCTTCTGTTATTCTCTTGGAATCATAAGTTTTTGTTTTCTTGTATATGAAATTTCATTTAATTTGGTATTTCTTTTTCGTTATTGCGATCTTTGCATGTTTTGGAATGTTCTAAAATATTTTTCATTTAAAAATAGTCAAAATAAATCATTTCTCAGTGTAGAAGCCCCAAGCGTGGAAGCTATGTGGTCTAATAATCAAAGAGTTTAAAGACATCTACATCAGGTTTAGGATTTGATTTTCAGAAAATATATTTTGTAAAGATTATAGGATATAAAGTTTACACAGATATTTTAGAATATTGTAAGTATAACGGTTTTATTGTGATTGCGTGCTATTTATCGAAAATATTGAATGTCCATGGATTCTGAGTGTTATATAAAAAACTATGTCATATATTGTCATCCATGAAATTATTCATTACCATTGCATATGTTATAAGTAGTTTATCTCCATTTGTAACAATATAGGAGATGATTAGTTGGGGCCGTAGATGCTTTGCACAGCCAAAATTTAGTCTACAGCTATATATGTCAACTAATCGAGCTTTGCTTTCATTAAAAAATTCACAGCAAAAAAATTTCTGGAAAATCAAAATATGGCTGTAAAGAGCTTTATTTCCAGAACAAAAATTTAGTGCTTTAGAAATCTATTGCAAAAAAAACTACAACAAATAAATCTACGGATTAAATTCTACAGCAAAAAAATATAAAGCTACCAGCAGTTACCAATCATCAACATTATACGATGATAAACTCAGTTTAGAAAAATACTTTCCGAGTGCTTACACCACCCCCCCCCCCCCCCCCCCCCCCCCCCCCCCCAATCACTTCTCCAATCGCAACTGCCGCTGCAACTGGTCATTTCGTTGACTACGATCCCCTCTACTTCGACATAGCCGACGCTAAAATGTTTGGTAGCGGCGGGAATGGGGCCAACATGGATTTCATATGTCCTTTTAATGATCCAGCTCATCATCATCACTGTTACCGGCGGCTTGAAGACGGCGACAACCGAAGTCAAAATAAGGTTCATGAATCAACAGAGAAAGGATAAGTTTAATTAAACTTGTTATTATTAAAGTTTTGCATATTACACGTGATTCTAGTTTGTAATCTAATGGAAACCAATTCTTTTAGACTAGCGTTGTCTTGCTATATAACGGAAGGTGATTTGTTCCTAAACGGGATTATTTCACCCATGTATTTTATTTATTTTCATTGTTTTCTTCTCATTATCTATTAGATTATTCAATTTAACTTAACATTTTTCAGGTGACAATTAAAATGATTCAAGTTTAAATTTTAGAAGAAATGTTAATTATTAAAGAATCAACTGTATTAAGGTACTGTGAAAACATTTTTAAATGCAAGTTACTTACAATATTCAATAATTAATAATTAAACAAAATTAATGTTAGGGTTTTAATTTTTCCTTTTAAAAGATTATTTCCCACGATTTCCTTTTTATAAAGTCATTGTTTCCAACAAATCTCTTGGCTCTTGTTAATAAAAGACTAAAACCATTTCTAATACAAGGAGATAAGATTGGCTTTGAGATGGATCATTAAGTAATCAAATTTCTGACGACAAATTTAAAACAGAAAAGTAATCATAATGTCCTATAATATTTTGTGTATACTTATTTCAGTGCAAGGTACATTTTCTTACATAAACTATATATGCAATCTCCTTGTATTTAAAATCTATCAAAACAGGGGGAATTTGTTATTTTGTCAGTGTCTCACAAATTGGCATGAACGTGTTGGTGTTTTTTTTCCTTTTGGTTGTTGTCTTTTTCAGACAAAAGCATCCAAATAATTTTAAAAGAGGTCGTGAGTGTCAAAATCAGGTATTCGAGTGGATAGGATGTTTTCGGCCCCTCCCCACCGTCACTATTAATCATGCATGGGCCTTCGTTTTGCCCTTTTGCTCATCATGTTGTACTTGCTATGTCGACGGAGAGGGCACTCCCTCCATCCTCAATTATTTTATAACAGTATGTTGTGACATATGCAAAATATGTTTAAGGTGCTGAATGAATTATATATATCTTTTAGTTTAGGTTTTGGGTAAAACACACAAAACTACCCCCATCATATCTCACGTAAACGTAGTTATATTTCTGAACTAATTCGTTAATTATTTCGATGGAATCAAGTAAGTTTTTATCTATTTATCTATGTTATATTTAAATTTCTCAAATTCTTGAAAATATTTCAAAGATTGATTTATGCGTCACATGAGTGAAATGTATTTAGTTTGTATAAAAGAGAACGTGTACGGAACATGTTGATTTTTGGGTCACTACCGAAGATAGTACAGCTTGATTGATTTTGGTTTATTGCTGCAGCAAGCATTAATAAATGCCCTTGTGCATACGGCGATTCTTATGTCAGGGCAACAACAAAAAGACAAAGCACACCAGTTGCGAGATGCACTTGTGTCCAGTTTCTTCCTTTTTAGCACCAAACATTCATAGCCGTCACTTTGAATGGATAAGTCTCTTTACACTCTTTATAGGTAATCATATGTCACACACATGGATTGAAGCAGTATCAATCATATAGACAAAACAATAACCTAGTGGGACTGTCGCAGTTGGCTTATTCTAATTACATAACAATCCATTAACCAAGTTGTTTCACCGTTACTGTCAACCTATGATTTATCCAAAATGAACTTGTGAGAAAAACATATTTAGTCAAGAATCAGACTGAAACAGCCACGTACAAAACATCTAGTGCCCATTTAAAAAAAAATGAAACATGAGAAATGTAGAAACATAATTATATATGCCATATGGTACTTTATCAAAAATACAAAAAAAATATTACATTTCACTAAACATACTCAAAGAGAGAGGATGAGAAAAGATTATTAGCCTAATTACGATATATCAATTCGGATTTGAATGTTCATATGGCATTTGTTCCTTCGTAAGGGCAGTATGGATCGAATAAGGAGAAGAGTTGATCGTTGTCAATGAAAGAGAACTGATGAGAAGCAGTACTAGTTTCACCTTGATAGTAGTGATTCTGATGATGTTGATGATCATCAAACATCATCATCACGTCTTGCCAAACCAATGACAAATCACCATCTACGGAAGAACCCTCACAATAGTTTTTATTCTGATCACCATTGTTATTGCCCTCCTCCTTCACCATGCCTGCACCTACTACAATCAGACTACTGATGTCGTTCTCTTGCTCTTGCTCTTGTATATTTGCATTAACATGGTCTTGAGCAATGGTTGCAGCCAATGCGTTGTCCGAATCCATGACTACTCCGTGATCATTAGGCTCGGTATTTGTGTGTGTTTGGTCACTAACATTACATGTGTGGTGGCCAATGTATGTGATTTGAAATAAACTAGGGTCTTGCTCTTGTTTTTGAACTAGCTTCGTTGCTTTGCATCCTCGTGTTTGCTTGTGTGTGCATCTAAAGTAACTTCTGAAAAACATAAAAAAGAAAACATCACCAATCATTTAGACCACGGCAGAATTCTCAGAGTAGTACTAGTAAATTCTAGATTAGATTGGTATGTTTGGGATTCTCGTTACAAGATGAAAATGATTTGGCTATATATTATATATAGACATATATTTGGACCTTGGGAATTTGGAATTAAGAATCTCTTTTTGTCCATATTTCCTCCAAGCATATTTGTCTTCATCGATTCTACTAGCTTCCACAGTCCAAGTATGCCATCTCTTTCTGTAAATAATTAAGAAAATTATTAATTATTGTCTAAACCATTTTGGTAAATAGATTACTATAGTACAAATCCACGGTAATAAAATTTGGTTTCATTGATTGGTGCATTCAAATCCATCATATTCATATCACTAATTGAAACAACACTAATTGAACAAATAAAATTTGGTTTCATTGATTGGTCCCATCAAATCCATCATATTCATATCCACTATAACATGATAAAAAAGGTGATTGTATTTTCAGTATGCATATTAGCATATTATATAGCATATCCGATTCCAAACTCAATGTGATTTAACTTATGATAAGTCATTTCAGTATGGGGCACTACCACATTATATGATGGAATCAACACACAAAATAATAGCAATCGAAATGAAAATGCTTTTTTAAAAATAGCCACAAAAGTAGATTAAATCATTAAACACGAACGAAAATTATAAAACAATAAATATATACTTGAATTCAACCTTTTTCACTTACTTTCTAGTGTAGCATCCTCTTTTGCCCTTACCAACCCCAAGTCTCTTCCTACTATCCCCGGAATCTCCACCGTTGCAACTCACAGGAGCCGCCAAATCATCACCACGTGAAGCATTCGGTGAACCCTCAACGGCCATAGGGACGGAGTCACAAGAATCAAGAACCGATATGGTTTTGTGGAAAGAACTCAAGATCTTAGCGATGAGCTCATCAACTGGATCCAGATCGCCAGAAACAATACGGGTCTGACTGATGTACTGACTTGAATGTTGATGAGAGAGGAGAAGCTGAAGCTGAGTAGCGAACTCGTAGCCTTGGACGAGTTGGTCGACAACTTTTCTCTTTATGGATTTGGTGTTGTTACTATTTGGATCCATTTTTTGTTACAATAGGTGTGAGCTTTTTTTTCTTTTTAAGTTTTTAGATATGATGATCTGAAGATGAGACAATGGTGTAATATAATGGACAGAAGAAAGATTTTTCTGGGGTTTTTTTTTTTGTTTTATCTCTAATCAAGACAGAGAAAATAATCAGAGGAAGATGCTTCAGAGAGAGAGAGAGAGTGATTAGGTTTGAGTTATAATTGCGTGGAGGGTATAACAGGAATGTTTCTGAACTGGATTATCAATAGTATAGTGGATTCGAGGGTATAATGGGAAAGTGATAGCTTGTATTTCCTTCCATTGGTTTACCAGAGCTCTGCTGACGTCACGTAGATGAGGGGAGATGAAGTCACCCATCTCCGTAGCACGTTTGAGGGACTTGGTGGCTGTTTTTAGTTCTCTCCTTTCTTCCTGGATTGCTCTTTATTTTTTTTTATTTTTTTTTGGGGTAAATGTTAAAAGGATCTCAAACAACTTGGATAATTTTTTTGAAACGCTTACTGGGGAACAAATGTTAGATTCAAATTTATTATGGGCTTTCAACTTAAAACCAATTGGTGATTAGTGGATTGACCCTAAACATTTATATATTATTTAATGTCCCTTAGTATTCTCGACGTGGGATATAATATCACTAATACCCCTATTCGAGATGATGTCTCTTATCCGCCAGAAATTTCAGAACTTTAAAACAGTTATACTCGGTCGAATGAGTCAATTACGACTTTTTATACCCGATCAGATAGGATTATATTAATTAGGGGTTTAGAGTATTTAGAATTTGGCTCTGATACCATGTTAGATTCGGGTTTATTATGGGTTTCCAATTTAAAACCAACCAGTGATTAGTGGATATAATATCCCTAATAAAATGCTTACTGGAACAAAAATGTTTTCTCTTTATTTATTTCTATTTAGTTATAAAGCGATAAAATCACTTTCGAGAAGAGAAAAAAAACAAGAGGAGACATGTTGACAAGATAATATCGGACCAACCATTACAGTCTTTATTGTAGAGTTACTGAGTATATAATTCTAAACCAAAATAACTTTTGATGGTAAAGGCATTTCAATAAATTAGTGGTATGTCATGTGTGTAGTGCCGTACATTTACAAAAGTAGAAGGATTCATTAGGAAACTAACGGATATTCTCATCATGGTTTGAATCTTTTGAATTTTTAATGGATATGTTTACTTCTAATACTAAATGTTATAAAACTAATATATATCTGTTGTGGTGGCTGGTTAGGCCGCTTTGTTAGGATCTTAACGCGGTAATCTAGACTAATTTCAATATAAAAAGCAACCTTGATTTATTTTTTATTTTTAATTTTAGTAGAATTATCATTAAAAATGTTTTGAATCATTTTGCGCTAGAGACATAGAGCTTAAAACTTTGAACTGTAAGCTTGAAGGCATTACAATCATAATTCACAAGTGACACCTTGTATATATGTGTGATGTGTACTGCTTGCTTGGCCCCCCATCAGTTTGGCAGTACTTGTTTATTTGTTATAGAAACGGTCGCTACTTTCACAGGAAACTATTGAAATGTTCGTAGAAGTTATATCCCTTTTAATACCAACAGGGTAATTCTAAAAAAATTAAACCAAGAATATGATCATAACAAAGAATTCATTTTGATCCTTTTTTCTGAAAAAGGGCTTCGTTTTGACTTGTTTTATTGAAACATATTCGCTTTTCGTAATTTGTAGACTGTAATATAAAAAGAGTTATTTAAGCTAAGTTTTTTTTACTGAAATTATTTTAGGTTAGTTGAATGAGTTTATTCTCTTTACGTGTAAAATAAATTTAAATGTTATACGGTAATAAATTTGTTTGAAAAATGATTAGTGATTTAGATATTGTGAGGGCATTGAGGGGGCAGGTGCCACTAGGAGAGGAGTACCCTCTCCTTGGAGTCGCAATAAATTCAGTCCACATTCGTGCATCTACTCGCAAATAAAACTCCATAAGTCAAATCAATATAGTTCCTTATTAATTCACACATTTATAACACACTTAATTTTCAATTTTAATAAAACTTCTCTATCGGCGATGGAGTGCATGAAGACCCTACATATCTCAGAGGTGGTATTTGCAACAGACTACTCACAGTTGGTGAAGATGGTGTCTACTCCAACAGAATGACCAGCGTTCACTACTCACATGGAAGAGTTTCTATGATGTAAGGGATACTTCCCCATTTTCACGATTCAGCATATTCCAAGGGCACAAAACACAATGGCGGATAAACTAGCACGAAATGCTAGGATTCAACCTTCTGCTATGATATATGTTGACTTCGTTCCTCCGAGATGGTTCTCGGCTCAGGAATCTACTTAGTTTAATTTTGTTTTTTTGTTAAAAAAAAATAAAAAATAAACCGTCTCTATGTGCTCACTAATCATAAAACATTAATCTTGCTGAGAAATTCTAGAGCACTTTAGTAGTATAAGATTTCATCATGAATACTTTCAAAACTTCACAAAACTTGCTAAAGTGAATTTATTCGTACCTAAAATACATTTTATGTCAACATGAAAATATATAAGAGTTTTACAGCGACACATGTATCTCACTTAGATATAAATATATTCAAGATTAACGCAATATCTTTCAGCAGATGATTAACTTGAATAGATATATTATTCGCCGTTTCATGTTAAAGGGCCACACTAGATCAAAACACTTCTAAATCTTATTTTGTTCTAGCAGAACTCAGTAATTTCGAGTATGTATTCCAGTAACTATGTGTTGCTTCTCTGTTTGAACCAATAGATATGTTATATATATGTCCCGTCAACTTTGTTTACTTCTTCATTTTAGGTCATCCAAATCCGCCATTTCTCTATATATCTCAATTAATCATGCAGTAGAGATTGGCTATCTAGACACTAGTTTTTTTAAAAATAGACACTAGTTATATTTAAATGTTTAGACTGTAAACATCAAAATAGAACAGCTAAAATATTGTTTTCTTTCCGGATGATGTGAGAAAGGTCAACCGTGATTAGGGACGTTTTCTTGACAAATGACAAATGGTTATTAAGAATAATAATTAAATTTATTTGAAATATGTAATTTCTTTGCCAAGTTGTATAAAAGTATAGTAAATCAAGAGGCCTCAATTAAAGGACTGCTACCTATCGTTAAAACCTACTCTGTAATCGGGATAATGATCTGTCAAGAAGCTACAAATATTTTAGTAAATAAAATTAATATGGCATATATAGTTTTCTAGTGTGTAAGTTGAATCTTACTTCATGCGAATGCCCCAATCGGGGAATTCTTTATCTTAAGAATAATTAATTAAGCACAAGTCAAAAGAGAGATGATTGTAAGAACCACTCTGGCGTCGGACAAAACAATTATCTATTTCTTAGACACTAAAATACAGCAATAAAAGTTATACAAAATGTATGTAAACATTACCCCGTCAATAATTCAAGTACACCAGCTCATAGTTATATATAGTCGTTATCATTATTTACTTATATTTTTGTTTCGTTCGTCCCACGGCTGCCTCTTGAGTTTTGATTTTAAAGTAGTATATTGTTTTGAACCAAATCCCATTTAGCGACCTCTAAAACTATCGTTTTCTTTTTTGCATTAACCAGATTGTTTGTAACCTAGCGATTTTGCCTTTATTTGTACGTAGATGTGTGCATTTGATTTCAGCTAGGTACATATCTTTAGTTATTTTTATATTTTGCCTAGCTGCCGGTGTTCTATTACACACGCACATATATATTATTGTGTCGACATATGGATCTAGAAGGTCGTTAAATGGAGAAAGGGATTCCTAAATTACCAGATTTTTTTTTTTTTTTTGATAATGTTCCCCGCTTCGCGGGTCATTCCCTGGACCCGGTTAGGCAGCTGGCCAGCTTCACCCGGAAGGTTTTTCCCTGAGCCCGAAGGCCCAGTACCCACTTTAGTGACAGGGATGAGCAGTTCGCCTCCGGCTGGCGTCGAACCCGGAAGCATGACAATTGCCCCCCAAGGCTCTAACCAGTAGAGCTGACTCATCCCGTCTAAATTACCAGATATTACTCCGAGGAAATACTCAAAGCCTGTGGTATTTTTTTTTCTTTTTTGAATTTAACATGTGGTACTAAGACAAGTTGGTCCATGTGGTAAAAAGGTTCCATGTAGAAATCTATCGCCACCTGAAATCGATTTGTACTGAAAAAAATTATTTATAATGTTTGGATTCCCAAAGAATTTTCTTTTTTTACCAAAAAAAAACTTAACATGTGGTCTTTTATGCATGTACATTATTGTTGTGCCGTGCCGACTAGAATAATTTGAAATTTATGATACATGTATCTAAATTGTTAGAGTTGAGATCAATATAAGGTTTATATACAGTACTTAACCAATTCAGACTTTCTTTAACTAATTAAGAAACATGCAACCATACACGTAGTACGCTCTTTAACAACGGAAGATACCACATATCACATTCTCGAAAGCTTAATCTTGTCTTGTGTTTATTAGTCCCAGTTGATAACATTACAGAATGAAGAAACCGTATAAAAATGAAAAAGGTATGGAATAGAATAGTCAAATGTTTTAAAACGTACAAATATATAAATAATCTCATAATTCAATTAGACTTAGTATCCCGTAAACTGACTCAACATGAATCATGCTTCTATGAAATTGCATTCTCACTAAAATTTGAAACCTTTGTGAAAAGTGTCTTCTCATCGAAATGAACCTGTTATAGTACAGAAGTCTCATATTGACCATTATATATCTAGTTATTACTAACTCGTTACTAACCATTTACTATTACTCCACTTGGTGTTATTCAAGAACAAACCAATGAGAAAAATAAAACGAATTACGAATACTATTTTTTGCTGAATAATCCATTTGAATCCATTCCACGATACATGTATTACCGCCCAAACGCATGAAGGTCAGTTGTTTATACTTTATAGCCACGTGAATCTCGCCAAGAGAATGCTGCTCTCTCCATAATTTCTATAACAATTGTTACTTGAGACTTGAGAGGTAGTGTAACGCTAATCATGAAGGAAATGTAGCTGTGCTATAACATAGCTTTTGATATTGATTGCTTGGATTAATTTTGAAGAACAACGTTGACAAAAAAAAAAAAGAATTAAAAGAACGAAAACACTATAAACGGCACGTTGTTCACGTTTTACACGTAGAACGGCACGCAGTGTTTGACTAGTCCGTAATCCCTTTAATGGCATCTCATTGATTATCGTCATTTCGTTTAAGGATCTCTGTGGGGATAAGTCGATTTGATAGCGAACTAGAAAGCGAGAGATCGAAGCAAGTGATGCCAGGAGGTGTGCCCAAGCTCCCAAAGATCCAACCGGCGGATATCCAAGCCGCCATAGGATGGGGTGTCGCCGCCGCAGCCGGCGCCATCTGGGTCGTCCAAGTAAGCCAATCCGCCTCTTACTCGTAGATTTTCAAATTGGGTTTAACGGTTCATGTCTCCTAGTGAAATTGCTAGCTTGATTTCGACGAAAGATGAAAACTTTACAAGTGATCTCGTTAGACATCTATTTTTACCCCTAAAGGCTCTAACTTTAATGTAGATTGCATCCATTCAAGTCTCTTATGTGCTTGTAGATGTTAATTGATTCCAAGCAGTTTCATTCAGATTAGTCTCCATACATGCATTCTCTTTCGTGTTACTGACAGTGACAATGCGCTGTGTATATGTATTTTGGTGTTGTGAAGAGTTTAATTAGTGCCTTAAGCAGTCCTGACTTCATTTTGTTTTGTATCTTAACATCAAATTTGTTTTTATCATTCACAGCCATTTGATTGGATCAAGAAGACGTTCATTGACAAACCAGCAACTGAAGAGAACTGATGGGTCGTCACCAAGATGTAGACTTTTCTTTGCCATGGGACTGAATAAAGTTTTGGTTCTTTTTCTGGGGATTTTTGTTGTTTCATGACTTCAGTGTAAACTTTTTTGCCTTCTCAAATGTTATAACACATGAATAAGCATACACACTGTAACCAGAAAAGAGCATGCATTTTGCTTTTTCAATCGTATGTTGTTGGTACTATTACTTTATGAAAGAAAGTAGACGTGTAGATCAGGGCATAAGAAGGGAGAGATATGATGATGATGACTTAGATTGTTGAGCTTGTCATGTGGCGGTCACCAACATGCCGGGGCCAAATCTTCTATGTAGTTAAGACATGATCAATCTCAATGGGTGTGAGTGAACCAATGTTGCATATACCTTCTCTTAAATAGTAAGAACAAGTTCAGCTTCTCTTAAATAGTAAGAACAAGTTCAGCTATATATCAAAGTGTTTCTGCAACTGTGGAGGAGGAGGGTTTAACAGACTGTTGCACAGTGTCTGTTAACGGTTAAAACGAATTTCCGGTTTATCTGCAAATCCGAGCGCTTCCGGTTTACACTGATGTAACTTGGTCAATGGAGTGACATTTATACCCTCAGCTCATGAATAAAACAACAGTATTAGCCCCGTTAGTTAAAATATGAAACAACAGTATTGGCCTCTCTCTAAGTAACTGATACGATTCCAGTTAAACGGCACAACTACAAAACCCTAATCTCGACATGAACAGAGGAAGAAGGAATCTGAAACAAGCAGCTTCAGAGCAAGACTTCACGCTTGAGGAATGTCAAAGCATAGCCAAGGTCGTCTCCCTCAGAGGCTCCAATCAAATTGAGGTAGGTCAAAAACCTTTTTATTCATGAGTTTAATTCCTTTATTTAATCTCGCCAGTTCATAATAAATGTGTTGGCTTAGTTTTGTATTGATTTGTTCTTTTAACTGCTTTTTCTGTGTGTGTGTGTGTCTTTGAAGATAATGGATGCAAGAGGAGAGAACTCGTTAGCCTTGTTTCCAGCCAAGTTTCATGAGAGCATGTGGATCAGACGAGGTACTTGTTCAAACAGTACTTTGCTTGTTTATGTTCTGTGCCTTATTCTCCTGGATAGTGTTTTTATTGTTGTTTCTGACTTGCAGGAAGCTTTGCAGTGATTGACTGACCATACAGGAAAAGAAAAGGCTCAAGAATCTGGTAGCAAAGTTACTTCTATTATCTGCAAACTCAAACAGATTGAGACCATTTGTGGTACAACGTGATGCAGAAACAGATTCTGATTCTTAGAAACCTATAGTTGCTGAGATGTATCTTATTAAACACTACAGCTGCTGGAAAAAAAACAGAGTTTTGATTTGCAATGAATTGATTGTTGATTTATAGCTCAGTAAATGGTTCAGAGAGTAGCCCCTTGCTTCTCATCCTACATCAATGTAGATCACAGATCAGTGTAGCATACTCCGATCCAAGACAAAAGAGTTACAAGGTGTTGTTCTTTTATTATAACCACTGATGAGAGATACTGAAGATGTGAAAGAAACATTTTCAAAGTATTCCAGTGAAGTAAAAACAAATTTTAAGAGCTCTCTTTTTCGAGCTTCTCAATCTCCTCACGGTGCTTTCTTTCAGCTTCTTGAAGTTCTCTTTCAGCGTCTTCTTCCTCTTCAATTCTGTCAAGGTTATCGAACTCCTTGGTCGCTGCCATGGCTTTCACAACAGGGTCTCTTAACTCAGAGATCAAACCACCACCAACTTTGTACCCTTCTTCATCCCCAATCAGATATAACCGTTGGTCAGGACCAGATGCCATTGGAATGTCCACCGCCAAAAGCTTCATGTCATACTAAAGAAACAAACCAGAACGATCAATGAATGAGAGACTCACCACTCACCACTCACCACTCACCACTCACTATCTAACCAACTCACAACAGCTCTAATCTGCTACATCCAGTCCTAGGCTAAAGATAGTAATAGCTAAGACCTGAGCAGCTAAACATCATGAAAGCTTATCAGAATTCTAAATATCACACAATGTGGAGTTGAGAAAGTTTAACCTGGCCTTTCTTCTTCTTAACTTCGACGCTAACAAGACCCTTTCTCTCAGAGCCTTGAACAGGGAACAGGAGAAAGCAACGCTTGCTCCTAATCGTTGGCTTGAATTTCTTGAATGTTATGCCACCACCTGACATCACATAAGCTCTCAAATCTGATCCTGACAGAGGAGCACCCATTACTTCCAGAATGTCAGCTGCTGTGTTGATCTTCCTCATTGTCATCCTGTAAACTTTATCTGGGTTTATTGTGAACCTTGACCGCAGGTATAGTCCCTATCATTTAGAAAAATAGCAGTGAAGGAGTTATAGGAAGAATGTAACAGCAAACAAAACCACATCTTATGGCAGTTTTTGAGACATATATGCATTCCTACTAGTAGTAGTAAGATATTAAAATATAATCATGCAAGATCATCCTAAAACCAACATCAGTTAACAAACAGATAGCTTAAGTCCTGGTGAAACTAATCCAACATTGGAGTTGTTTTAGCCTTAAATTTTTTCTCTTAATGATTAATAAGAAGTTTTAATAATTGTATTAAAATAGTTGGACCACACCAATATCAATAAGTCATGTTCCTATTTTAATAGAATATAGATGAAGATGATGCAAGATCATCAGTTAACAAGCAGAACGTTCCTATAGCTTTAAGTACTTGTGAAACTAAACCAATCAGTATCAACCAATAACCACAATTTGAACACTAGAGAAGCCTCAATTCATTTTTCTCCATGGCATTGAGCAAAACATTGTAAAGCCAACCACTGTAACAGATAAAACTTACAGATAAACCAACACTAGCTAACAAGCAGAACGTTCCTATAAGTCCTTGTGAAACTAAACCATCAAACACTACTATCAACCAATAACCACAATTTAAACACTAGAGAGTCTCAAACATTGTAAACTTACAGAAAACGCAACAATAGCCGAGGAGAGAGCTAGAAACCCATACTTAGCCATACCCTCAGAGAGCCCAACAAAGGTACTCGCGATCCCAAACATAATCCTCCAAAGGAAGATACACACAAACACACCACCAGCTCCATACAAAACAAGACTGTTCTTCTTCCAGAACGCGTCAACGTGCAAACCCATAGCCTCACGGTACCTAGCGAAGCTAGAGCTAACGGCTTTCACAGGCTTATCAACAACCTTCCTCGCAAAGCTCCCATCAACTTTTCGAAACCCAGAGCTCTTAGTGGAGACAAACCTAAACGCAAACGCAAAGCTCGCGTTTTTCACACGTGGCAAACCCAAAGGTTGAAGCTTTTGAGAGAGGAGCTGAGATAAGCCAGTGGGTTTGGGCGATAAGCTGTGGAAGGAGGTGAGCCTGGTGTGGAGGTGGGAAGCAACACCACCGCTCGATGGGTTTGACCGGTGCGTGGTGACCGGGTTGACCCGGGTGTAATGTGACCGGATAAAGCTGTGGATTGCTTTGAAATCCGATGGTTTCACCATCCTTGTAGCTGAAAGGTTTCGAATTTGAGATCGAGGAGTCAAAGGGTTCTGATTTCTCGAAGAAAGGTATCGTCTTTTTGCTGAGTTTCTGATTTTTTTTTTTCCTGACGTTGGTGATCGAATCGGAGAAGACCGGGGCGGATGATCCGACTTGGGATAGCTTATCCGGGTCGGGTCGAGGCCATTTATAGTTACTGGGCTTTTATCGGGCCCGTCTTGGATGAAGAAACTCTCAATGCCTGGTCTGTCCGTAGTAGGCATGGGCATTTTAACCTGCACACCCGAAGACCCGAACCGGAACCGACCGAAAAATATCCGACCCAGAACCGGACCGAAAATTTATAAGTATCTTTTGGATCTAAATTTTTTTTATCCGAAAGAACCGGAACCGAAAAGGAACCGACCCGAATAGACCCAGACCCGAAAAACCCGACCCGAATAGACCCGATCCGATAATAACCAATTTGTACCCGACTCAAAAACATGTATATCTAACACTATTATGTTTTTGTGTTCTATTTTATATATATTATTTTATGATTTAGTTGAAATATCTTTTGTTAACAACATTTGTTATTATTTTATAACATTTTTAAGTAATATAAAGTTTTAAAATGTAAAATTTAGAGTTTTAAAATGTTTTATTTTAATTATTAATAGTTTCATTTAAGTTGTTTTTTAAAAATTTTAGATATATATGACAAATATTCAACTAAAGTTGATGGAATTGGGTATATCATGTCCTTTTCAGATCCTACATGCCCGAACCCGATCCGGATCCGATATGGACTCGAAAAATTACGAATATTTTAATTATAGATCCGAACCGACCCGAACCCGAGAAGAACCGATCTGAACCCGAACTAAAAATTTCTAAGTAAGTACCTATTGGGTTTAAATATTTAGGACCCGAAAAGACCTGGACCCGAAAGGAACCGGCCCGAACCCGACCCGAAGATCCGAACGCTCAGGCCTAGTCCGTAGATGACAGGTTGGTAGGGGTAAATTTGTCATTTATAATGTAATTAAGTGTTGAGTGGTATGGTGCTACTGGGAAGGACTACGTACGTAATCATTTTTTTTTTTTTTTTAGAAAACACGTACGTAATCTTTTAAATCTAAATTTGGAAAATCTTATATGAATCATGAATGGGCACACCAACTCACTTATATATCTATGGTTCAGTGAGAGATGATGAAAACTTGTATAATATTTTACTTATTTACCTGTGTACATGTGACTAATATATCAAGGTGTCTTCAATTATTTTCTTCTTCTACATTATCAATAAATAAACAATACTGAACTGATTGAGACTTTATGAAAGTTAATTAGCCTAAGTTTAGCCTCATTTGTGAATAGCTGGATAAGATTCATTACTATGAGATGCAACTATTAGTGGCAAGCAGATTTTTCAAAAAGTCATTAGTAGCAAGCAGTTAACTATTTATCATTTAATTTTACCAACATGAATATTTTGTAAAGATCTAATACATTGTACATGTAAGGAAAAATTTGATCAACTATTCGTAATGTTTTTTAAGCTCAGTATGGAACAATAAAATGCCTCCATACTGAACATGTAAAACTTCTGAATGACTGAAAATTTTCAAGTCTTTTTGTGCACATGGCTTATAGCTCTTCACAACGAATGTCATTTTCTGGGCCTAATTATTTAATATCACACTAATCGTCCTTAGTGTGCAATAATATGAATTCTAGGCATACTACTATTTCATATCTGGCCCACACGTTAACCTAGGCTTTAATAAATAAACAAATAGACTTGACTATCTGAAAACATTATCTAAATTCTCGAGCTCTACCACCGCTCATTAAATCTGATCTAAAAATAATGCTGGCTGATGAAACTCTTAATAGCTCTCTCCCATCAAAAATCACTATAAATATGCGGCAAAAAACCTAAAAACAGTACAAAATTTCAAGATCCATATATGTTAGTATCTCTCTCTCTATCTATGTATGTAAGATATGGTGAGATGAAGAATCAGTTAGCCTTCCCTGACTCCCATGAAGACAATGACCCAACATCACCACCATCATCATCATTCATCATTATCGTCACCATCTCTTTTTGTTTGTCCCTTCTTTGAACCACCACTTGCTAAAACCTAGCTAGTTGCTAGTGGCTACATCCACCTACTTCTTCTTTTTCTATAACTTACTGTTCGTCACTTATAGTTTCAGCACTACTCGGTTGGGAGAAGTTTCAGAAAGAGAGCTAGCTAGGGTTTTCACACAGGTTCAATTAAATCAGAGCTGCTGAAACTTCAAGATCCACTGTAAGAGTTTTCTTATCATCACATCTACCATTAGTGTTGACTTGCTTAAGATCTAATATCTTCTTCTTTTTTTTCAAATTTTCTGGTTTTAGGTTTTTCTCTACCTCGTCTTATGATCTTCTATTACCATCTGTGACTTACTTTAGATCTACTAATTATTTACTTCAGCCCACAAGAAAGATAAACAAAATTTAGGATCTTTTCATTTCTGGATTTTAGGGTTTTCCCCCTTGTCTAGACCATGAAGAAACTTTTTTTTCTTAATTCTGTATTTTTCTTGTTTAACCCCTACCTGCGAAATTTGTATACCTTGATTTTGGAATCCAATCTCTTGCACCTTCCATAAACTGATGATCTTATGAGATAATTGTATTTACCAAGTAGTCAAACAAACTTATGTTTGTCTAACTAGCTAGTCTTTCTATATATTTTCTTATTTTCTGTCCTCATGATCTGTAATGACTATTGTGGCATCTTTCCGCACATGTTTTGGACCTGTCGTCTGTTTATGTATATATTTACTTTCAAGTAGTTATTATTAATGATGTTATTAATATTGGGACTGTTCTTAACTTCATATGCTCAGGGATTACATCACTCCCATCATTATTAAAAGAACATTAATAGTGTTAATATGATTTCATTGTTTGATGAACAGTTCGTCCTTTGTCCCTCTCTCTTGGCATCCTCTTCTTGACAAGACCCATCAGTTGTCTTTCTTGCACAGTAAAGCTTGCTTCTTCCTGGGAGTTTCACACATAACAATCCCCTTGTAAGTTAATCCATACATGCATAATACATAAATATGTATATGCATACATTGGCTGACATTCTAATTCACTGCTGATTCATTTATAAACGCATGCAAATACTATTTCAAAACTAAATGTTCAATATTAAGTACATATGTGTTGGTCACATTTGTCTTCTTGTCAATGGCCCATTATTAGCAGAAATAAGTCCATATGTGTTTGATACTATTCTGTAGAATCAACTGAATCCAAAATAGTTTTGGTTATATAAATTAAAAGTGGTCTTTCAGTGTTCAGAAGTGTAGTCGAGATTAAAATAGGTAGATATAGCAGGAGATTCTTTCAGTCCAATCGTGGATAGAACAAGAGGGTAGAAATATCTGCCGACTCATTCATCCAAACACTCTGGTAAAAACAAGAGATCTAAACCACAGTGACTGTGTGAATGATGCGGAAGATGTTTTTCGTCTCTCTTTATCTGTGTTTGGACTGAAGGGAGCTCCTTCTTTCTCTACATGTTTCAGTTTTCTCGTTATCTGTTAATATATCACAACGTATTCACATTTTCGGCATGTTGATCACAAGTGCATCACTGACTTTGAATTGAATACGGATTTGTGATTTTAACCTCTCTCTCTCTGATGAATCTAATTTGTCAAAGAACATAACCATATGATTTAGAGTTTGATGTCAGGCAATCTAGCAACTACTCACTAGCTAGTGCTGTCCATTCAAAGGTATAGTCATATTTACAAGTAAGCTTTCTTCTGATAAATTCCAAGGAGATATATACCGTCTAAGGTATATAGATACAATTAAAATGGTGTTGTTGTTTTTTCTGGACAAATCTTTTCTTTTTTTCTTGAATAGGCGTATTCTCGTTTTTGGTAATTGAAATGACATATATATATAGTATATGGGGAGAGAGGTTGTGTTCTTGCCTTATTTGTAATTTTGTAAAATAAGTAACTTTTGTACTTGTAATTTTTATGTTCCCGATGACTGGAGATGGAGCATGAATGGTTCACAGCTTCACATCGTCCTTTTTTTTAAAGACTACACATCGTACTTTGGTTAAACAACCGATATATTTACATTCAGACGAGAAGATACTAAATTTTACATTGAATTGATTATTTATTTTGGTTATAATAGCTCGATTTCAACCCTTTTTCTATTTTCTACATTGCAAAATTTTGGATATTTGCATTTGCTTCGTACATCTGTTGAGACAAGAAAGTAAGGCACGTCGAAGGCTCCAAGCTAAAGTCAAACCAGAGTAAAATTAACAGTAAATAACATTTATGTTCTTAACCAGTTAAATTACCAACTTTGACAAGTTAGAGTAGAACTTTAGTTTTAGATGAATATATTGTGTGAAAAAAAGGTATTATTTAATATTGCCTTCAAAGGTATATTGACATTCGCATAGAAATAATATATAGACCTCGTGCACGATCTCGAGTTGTTATTTAATATTGCCTTCAAAGGTATTTGTGTGGTTCATGTATTGTCTGCAATAATACAGATATGGAAACGCAGCCTCTGGCTGTATATGGATAATTCAGCCTCATGTGATCTCCAACTAACCAATATCTTTAAGAGACAAGGCATCATCATAACATCATTTGGTCGAAGGAATGGAATAAACAAACAATATATATGAATTAGGGTTTATACATTATTTTAGTTGAGGCCGGTGGTTGCGGACAAAATGTTTCATATTTTTAAGTGTAACCCAAATATATATTTTTTAATTTCCCGAAACTCATCACGTTTAAAGCTTCATGTATATCGAGAACTTGTGCATGTATATCTCATATTATACCCTCCATTGAGATATGGAGAAGTATAGTACTTTTTCAAAAAAGAAGCAAAATTTGAGAGTTCTTAAAGCAACCTGAATGGTAGGTTCTTATCATGAAGTTCTAAAATTATATATTGGTGTATGTTTATAATTTTAGAATTCCATGGTAAGAAACTAACATTGGATTGGAGGTGCTCTTAGATATATTAAATATTAAATTACATATTTACTTTTGGATATGTCCCTCATATTCATGTAACGGTGCCGGAAAGTCTCGACCACATGAAAAACTAGAGCATGGAATACAAGAAAATGGTACTCGACGTTCGTCCACAACTTGCCTTTTTCATACTTCAAAGGTTACGAGATTACTTTTCATTTTAAACTCAAACAGAATCAAGTGATAATTGGTCCATGTCTCCCTCTCTCAGAAGCTGAGAGCATGTTTATCCCTTGATCCTTAAGTGTAGTTCTTAGTGATTATTTAATATTTTAATTGTACTTTAGTGGGGTTAAGAACCATTGTTAAGAAACTCTCATTTGGAGCGGTCCATTGGGAGTTTCTTAATTAAGGATTCTTAAAAAAAAAAAATTTTAAAGATGAAATTTATTTATTATATAACATTTAGAACATACTTATTAAAAAAAACATTAAAAAAACTAGTACAATAATCGAGAATAATTTGGAAAAACATCTGAGCTTAGTAGTTGTCTCCATCAGATCCAAATTTACGCCATATATGTTCAACCAAATCAGCTTTGAGTTGTTGATGCATTTGTCTATCACGAATTCTTGTTCGAACACCCATCATATTGGCGATATTTGAAGGGATATCTGTAGAATACGTGAGATCGACATGTGAAGTTCCAGTTTCTTCTCCTTGTTGGAACTCTGAAACATCAAAATGAGTGTATCCATCTCGTTCGTCTTCTACTATCATATTATGGAGTATGATACATGCTCTCATAAGCTCCTGCTTTCTGCTCATTGCCCACAACAGGGTCCTTGCTGGTGTTTAACCATGCGCTAATCAGCACTAGATCATCGGAGGGACTCCATTTCTTTCTTCCTTTACGCTGTGTAGGAGAGTCTTCATAGAAGCTAGATGTTGCAGTTGCTTGAGTACTGAACAGAGGGAGTTGTGATGATCCGATATCCCCATCGAGTGGAAAACTCGCATAAGGAAAGGGAGTGTCTTGTTGTCTGTTCAACAGATCAACAAAATTGGAGGGTTGAGTATGTGGATTCGTTGAATCCATTTCGTAGAGGAAGAGAAGAGAGAAAGAGAGAAGCAATGTGTTTGAAGAAAGAGAGAAAGAGAGAAAGAGAGAAAGAGATTGTGTAAGAAGATGAAAAGAAAGAAAGAAAGCATACGGTTTTAATAAGAGCTTTGAGTTGAGTTGAATAGAGATGAGAAGACATGTTCCTAACTTATTTATTACCTAAGCAGACAAGCATTCATCACAACCATACATCACTACCATTCATCACACGAATTTCACTAACCACAACCTAACAAGCATTTATTAAGCTAACTACTATCCACACAAAATCAATTAAGAAATTTTTTTTTTACTGATATCAATTCTTGCAAACTTACCGAGACTCTGAAGAAGTGGTTGACTCTCGACCTCAAGGTCCCTGTCGTAATTAACAACGACAGTCTCACATTGTGTTTGCTTGTCGATGAACTGGATGTGTAACCTTGTTCACATCGCCCTCAACCCTGTCAAAATTATCAACACAAGAAGACTAAAACATCACTTAAAAGCTCACACTTCCCTCTCACTATTAACTTAAATAACGTGACTACAAAAGAGTTAGTTTGTTACCATTTTGTCTGGTAGAGACGAAGCCAATACAGAAATATGTTCCTTGGCGTCCTGTTGAATTGAAAACGATCATTAAAACAAAGTATACACATATCTAACCAGTAAACACAGAAAGAGTTAGAGCTAAAGGATCGTTGATCAAAGTCAGAATCTAGTTTCTTCCGAGAAAACAAAACTAACAGAAAAACTTTTCTTTTCTTCTTTCCTTGGAAACTAGATGATGAAACGAGAGAGATTGATTCGATATTAATGCAAAATTAGTAGATTATGTCAACAACAAAAACTGAACCGAACAGTTTGATTTTGCATGTGAAGAAGAGAAACTGAAACATCACTTATCTGTGGATTTCGATCGCTCTTCTGAGGGAGACGAGAGAAGACGGAGGAACGCCGTGAGGAGCGAGAGACGGAGGATCGGTGGTGGAGACGAACAAGACGACAGAAGACGGAGGAGACGCCGTGAGGAGCGAGAGAAGACGGCGGAACGCCGTGAGAAGAGAAAGAGTCGTCGTACTTTTTGGGGAAACTCGATCGGTGGTGGGTTTCAATCCTTCCTCTGTCACGGAGAAGAGGAGAAGACGAGAGCGAAGACGGAGGATCGGTGGTAGAGGATCTTTGGTGGTTTCAATCGGTTTCGATCTTTTCTCACTCGTGACGGAGAACACGAAGAGAGGAAAGAGAGATGAAGAAGAGAAAACCAAAATGATTTTGGTGAAAACAAAAGAGAAAAAAAATATAGTTTGCCTGAAATGCTGACACGTGGTTTGCAAAACTTTCTAATAATCGGTCACAAAGATCACCACTTAAGGATCGATAATCTATTTTTTCCTTCTTTTTTATTTAATTAAATGTTTTTAATACACTAAGAAACCCTTTAAGCCTTACCGATAAACATGGTCTGAGGTGTTTTTTAATCTTTCTTTTACTATTGGTGCGCATTGACCAAAGTGACTGTATTGGGGTTCTCAAATCTCCTTTACCAAATCCTTTTTTTTTTTTGTCAATACCTTTACCAAATCCTTTTGTTTCTAAATATGGTTTGTTTTCTAAATATGGTTTGTTTTCTCTCCAATGTGATTTTTTCCATTTTAGGTATAGTTGTACAAGTGTTTCAAAAAAAAAAGTGTTAAAAAAAAGGTATAATTGTACAAGGAGCCGTTTTCTCACAAAATGCAAATCGAAAGTGATCATTCCAGTTGTTTTTTTTTTTGAAACTTGATCACTCCAATTGTTCGAAAGTACTATAGCTTTTAGTGTAGAATTAATATATTTGATATAATTTGATATAATGCAACTCAATAACATTTCTCTTTTTGGACCAATGAATGAAGTCTTGCGGATACTAAAGATGTATCTTCTTTACTTTTTATTTATATATAAAATAGATAAACACTATCTCCTCTTTGAAAAAAGATAAACTCTAAAATAAAGATGGATTTCTTTTCAATATATACGTCTAAAATAGAATTTGGTGAAAAAAAATATTTTCTATAATAACATTAAGTCATATATTTAGTTGGGATCTTTATATCATATATAAAAACTTACACAAAAAAGAAATATAAGATCATCTTTATAGCTAGCTAGGTTTTCACTTAATATCTCATTATCAAAAAAATAAAATTAATAAAAGTAGGTGAAATATTAATGAAAAGTTTTTAATAAAAATTCATATTTTAAGAACTTTTTAGATATTGTGAGAGCATCTCATACTTACTTTTAATTTTTATAAATAAAAAAATTCTAGAAAAATGGTGATATATTTTTAATGTATACTCTTAAAATAGAAGATTGATATGTATTCCTCTAAATATAGAGTTTTCTTTTTATCGCTATGATATTAATCTAGCGGCCTCTCAGCTCACTGCTCACTCAAAATTTCTTGGGCTCACAGTTTTTACAGATGCAACTTTGATCTTCTGAACGGGGGAGAGATGAGCAGCTAGAATATATCCACAATCTAAAGACGGAACACCGTTCGAGATAAATCAGATTCATACTCCGACCAATCTTCTAAGCCTCTGTACATAAACATGACTATGTAAATAGAATTCGTGAGACTACATAAGATTTGATTCATTGCATGTTTACTCGAGTGAAAGACCTGCATTACTAATTGTGACTCTATGTACATATCAAGATTCATACCTAGGCACATATATTCATATTCAATGTGATTAACACCACGTAGAAAGTAATTAATAAAAACTGAATAATAAACAATTTTGTAATCACACCACTTTATATATTCATATTCAATACAAATTATCTACAAAGTCTCAGATATAAATGCAGCCATACGGATCCAGCTGTTGCTGCTTCGTATTATTATTCAGGACTCATGAATGTGATCGAAATGGAGGATCAATGGAAATGGAGACACTTGGGAGAGGTAATTAAGCTGGTAGGTAAGTCGAATCCTCCTGGCATATACCCACTGCCATAAAAAGATTAAATTACATCTTAAAAATTATTTAGTTATATAAATTAGTATTAGTAAGTCCAACATCGGACACATATGTGATCCTTGGACAATATATATGTGTTTGGACAATCCTACACTCATGAGCTAGCTTTTGGGTGTGAGTTAGGTTCATCACTGATATAGTATCAGAGCTGTAAAACTCGCATTTCCTGCTCGTTTTCTCAGAAATTTCTTCGATTCTTTCGGTTTTTCGCCGGGATCTTCATCGTCCTTGGTGTATCTTCGTCGGATTCTATGAGTCTATCGATTTCGAGTCTCGTTCTGTTTCGAATCTTGTTTCTGGAGTTCTTCGCAATCTATATCTTCGTCTCATCATTCATCAGAGTTCTAATTGCGTTCCTCTTTCTTCATTAAACTTCGATTGAATCGTTTCTTGTTGATTTGGATTGGTGAATCTTGGATAGGGGATTTCTTCTCGACAATCTGAAGCTCTCATCCATCTTTCCTTTCAATGGCGTTGTAACCTGAAGAGAATCATGGCGCGTCGCCATCCTTAACTGATCCGAACTCTAATCCGCTCTTCGTTCATAATGCCAATCATGCTGGTATTTCTCTGTATCTGAGAAACTAGCTGGTTTAGGTAACTTCAATACTTGGCGTAGATCGATGATTTTGACTTTGGGAGCTAGGAATAAAGTTGTGTTTGTTGATGGAACGTATCCAGTAGTGGCTGAGAACCATCCAGATTTTGCATCTTGGTCTCGTTGCAACAACATCGTTTGTACTTGGATTGTTAATGCTGTGGAGAAATCGATTGCAAAAAGTATCATGTACTTATCTACGGCGAGACAGGTGTGGTTAGACATCCATGACCAGTTCAAGCAGAGTGATGAACCACAGACTGCAGAGATCAAGCAACAAATCCTTGCAGAGGTTCAAGGTTCTCAGAGTGTGAGTGACTACTATACAAAGTTGAAACAGTTGTGGGAGGAGTTGAAAAACCATGAGAGTCCTTATATATATTGTTGTGGTCATCGTGATTGTGCTAATCTCAAAAGGATTGTTGATAGAGATGAGCAAGACAATATCTTGAAGTTTCTTATGGGTCTCAATGACACGTTTACTGCAACAAGGGGTCAAATCTTGATGATGGAGCCAAGACAAAACATCTCTAAGGTGTTTAACCTTGTATCTCAGGAGGAGAGACAACAGTCGATGAAGAGTACAAGTGCCGTTGCTTTCAACATTTCTCAGAATACTCCTGATGAAGCGTATGTCGCAGCTTATACTGGTGGGTATAACAAGAACAGACCTCGCCCTATTTGTTCACATTGTGGCCTCGCTGGACATACTGTCAATCGCTGTTACAAGCTTCATGGCTACCCTCAAGGATATAAGCATCCGGGTTCCAACAACAACAGGCTGCAGAATCAAGTTCAATCTCCAGACTCTCAGAAATCTACACAGAATTGGCCGCCTCGCAAAGAAAATGTTGCCAACATGGTTTTTCAGGATATTGGAGGTATATCTGTGCATAATCAACATGGAGCTCACTTGGGAACAGTTACACATGAACAAGTTCACCAACTTCTCAATGTCTTGAGCATTCAAAATGCCCCTCTTATAGACAAGTTTTCTCAGATATCTAGAAGTACTATTAACCTCTTAGACGGAACAACTTTAACTTCTAAACCACAACCTCATCTCATTACCCAAATACCTTCGGATTTTCCACCTTCAGGTATCTCTATAGATTCTCATTTTGTTTCTACGGCAATGAAGAATGCCCTTACTGTTTTAACTCCTGCTTGGGTGATTGGTATCAAAGCCCATGGTGAAAGCCCAACATATGATTTCCCACATAAACAGTTTCCTACTTATGTAGCATGTACAAGTGGCCCATATTGCCGTGGTATATCCGAGATGTTGGGCTTGGGCTGTTTCCTTTGGACCGTTTCCCACCCACATCTCGAGAGGGCTATTAATATGTCCCACATCGGACACATGTGATCCTTGGACAATATATATGTGTTTGGACAATCATCCACTATTAAACTAGTTTTTGGGTTTGAGTTAGGTCCATCACTAATAATTAGTTATATTTATATATAATATCATACATGATGCATATCCAAAACCACACAATTTTCTTTTTTACATTGGATTAGTCTGCAACGTCAGATGATCACGAGTTAATACATAACTTATACAATTTTTTTTTTGTTCATTTTTATTACATTGATTATGAATGAATGAAACTCTGTTCTGTGATTACATACAAAAAACTTCACACTAGAAAAACTCTAAGTAGCAAAGCTGGACCAAAAAAACACTCAAACAAATAAACATATACAAACAACCCAATCAAATTAAATAAAAGAAAATGCCAAGCACCTCACAATGTGCTTCCTGCCTAAAACTATGCAGTAACACACGAACTATGCAGTAGAGAATCCCAAGCTAAACTTGCCACCTTAACCACATACAAACACTTGAACAAAAAAAACACACATACAAACACATAACAGTCCAAATCGCCAAGCTTAGAAAAAATCTTTTAGGAGATTTGATATAAAAAAAATTGTTACTCCCTTCATTATTAGCTCAATCGTCTTGCCCAACCAGAGTAACCTGCAGGATTCAAAAATGGTTGCTCACAACAGAACTTCTCTATAACAAGAGAGAATAGAATCAGAACTATCGGATATCTATTTTTCAGGTTATACTCACATTGCAATCATATGCGTATTTCCGGGAGAGAACAATAGCTGCATTACGTTCTTGTTCTGACTCAAAAGTCAGCAAGAAACTTAGACCCTTTCTTGGTTGCCAGAACAATGCTTTTGCAGGGGAATTAGCATTGCCTCTCACTCCACATAACTGACACAAACGTTACCAAACCATTTAAACTTGTAAGAAAAAAAACTTCAATAAAACAAAAAAGAGAGCTCTAGCTAGGTTACCTGCATGGAGTTTGAATATATTTCTCTAGCCTTTGTGATCCATCCTCGAGACAGCTTTACCCTCGCCTTTCCGACAGTAAAGACGTGAGATCGCGATACATGATCTTGCCCATTCATCTGTGATATAACCACCTGAGAAGAAGTGAAATACGTCAAGTCAAATTAGAGCAAGAACTCAAGACTGTTTAATAATGTTTTTATGAAGTAAAAGGAACTTGTAATCATTACGGTGAATTCACTGTTAGATTTGCGCATGAGTGATTCAACACGTGATTGCAAGCCAGAAGCTGTAGAAATTATGATCAAGTTAGCCGTTTTAATCTGTATGATGACTTTGCATAAGGTACTAGAAAATATAAAGTTAATTCTTGTAACACCAACCAGTATTAATTGGACCCTCTGTTGTAACAGTGAACTTCTGACTGTTACAAAGTATGTCTGCTTGTATGACCCTCCCCACATCATATGGTTCTGGAGCATATACTGATTGGTTGGCACCTGAGATAGAAAATATATACGAAAGTTGCTCAATATGTGAATGAATCTTCTATGTTATATTGTACTATGTATAATTATAAAACCAAATAGTGAAAGGAAAGTAAGAGAATGGCAATACCAGATATAGCTTCTCTACGACTAGACTCAGATGCTGCACGGTACCACTGGAATGAACATTTGGAAATATCTGAAGCATTACTATCTGAGGAGGCACGTATCTTTAGGCACGAGCCAAGACTTTGTGCACCATCTAGAACATAAGGACATGTCTTGGACCCTTCGGCTCTCTTGATTATTGCTATCTAAGAGAGATAACAACGGTTTTGTTGAGCCAAGACTAGCTATACCAATATGTTGAAAGATGGCAAGACATAAATGTATACCTCTCTTTGAAGCTTAATGGAATATGCAGACTTCTCTTGGATTTGACTCTTTAAATCATGAAGCTCATGTTGCATGCCCATCACCTAAATTATAAAGCATTTAGTTTATATTTTTTAATGTAACCCATCAAAATCATGACGTTGTATTTGAATATTTGGAGTTGGACCTTGGTTGGTTGATGCATCCTTTTGATTCTTCTAGCCTCCTGAACTTCCTCAACCAGTTTCTCCACATTCTGTTGCAATGGAACATAAACTTGATTCAAGTTCCTAGTCCTGATGTCAAGAACAAAAGATAGATTGGCCTCAAATTGATGCATACCGGACCCTGAGCTCGAGAAGCTTTAGAAGAAATCTCCTGTTCTTCAAATGCTCCTCCAAGTCTCATCACAAGAGTCTTTGCACTCTCTATTTCAGCACAAGCAAACGAACGTTCCTGGTTTACTAACTTCTTTGCATCTTCTGAAGCCTAAGAACATGATGAATCAGCCTTAGTATGATTGTCAAAAGAAGTAAGATAATAGAGTCTACACATGAGGAAAGACCTGCTTAAGGAAGCTTGCCAGTTTCTTCACTTCAGTCTTTTCTTGAATAAACCCACCTTCATGTTGAGTTAACTTAACTGCTAGAGCCTCAACCTACAAGACAAAAACCATAAAACAAGTGTTCTTAAAAGTGGAACCAGATGTTCTAAAAAAATATTCATAAGTAAATAAAAGCTAACCATAGAGATAGCTTTTTCAACTGCTTCCTTGTTACGCCCATCCATACGACCTCTCATGGATTCTAAAGCATCTCTAAGTTTCTTTAGCATAACATGTCCTTCCAATGAAGTCACCTCACTCAACTTTGCCTAAATATTCCAAACACATTAGGCACTCATCTAAAAGCAGACACATGGCAATGAAAGAAAAGAAGAATTGTTATGGTGGAACCTCATCAACTAGTTTAGCAGCTGCAGCTAGATTCTTGTCGAATTTGCAAGCAAGGTCACGAACTGAAAGCCGCTTGTGCTGATCAGACAAATCTCCTGTTTCTTTGTCGACTACATCTTTAACAGATGGATGTTTTTCATTTTCTTTAGGCTCATCAACAATCTGATCATCAGGTCCTAGCTTGTATGATGGAAACTGGTTAGAAGCAAAGCTCACATCTGCTGAAATTGCTTCAACTACCACTACTGCTTCACACACTTTCTTTTCGTGCATTTCAGGACATACTTTAGTCATTGTCGGAATCTTATCTGCTTTCCGTAAAAAAAAATTAAATTCTAACATATCTTCACATAGTAATCAACCAATAGAAAAGATGCATGAACTGACATAAGGATAAAAAAATGATGATAAAACAATATTTTTTTTCTGAAACTAAAATGATAAAACAATAATTTTGATAATAAAACTTGAAATATTTTGCCAATCTATAAACATATTAGATTACATATACATAAAGTTTCTAATTCATGCAGCCAAAAAATCACCAATTTAAGATGATACAAGAAGATTTATCAGGATGCAAGAATCGGTTATGATCTACACAACATTGATATATAAATCAACTAACTTACAGTTCTTTAAACCAATTCAAGAACAGATACTTTTCAAGAACAAGAAGAAGAAAATGCAAGAACATGATCAAGAAAACAGAGAGAAAAAGGAGACAAACACCTTTGGTCTTGTTGTAATTTTTGAGTCTCTCTTCCCAAAAACAGCTCGTTCGACTGATCATCATGTCTTTTCTCTCTCTCTTTTTCTCTTTTTCTCTTACTTTCACGCCATCATCGTTAAAGAATGCTCAAAAGAAGAAAACGTTTCTTTTTATAACTCTCTCTCTCTCTCTGTTCTGAGACTCACGCGCCGTCGGGTCTCTGTGTTTGCATCGCTGTTGTGGCTCCCACTCTCCTCCTCCTGGGAAAAAATGGACCTCCTCTGTTTGATGGAGCTAATTATGGCTCTTTAACGAGCCATTTATTACTATTTTCCTTCTGTTTATTATATTATTCAAAGCTCAAAGTAAAGAAATAAAGAATATATATTATTTGTCCGTGACATGATCCTCTAATTATCTCAATCTGACATAAAATAATGTTAAAATAATACAGTATTGATTCTTAATCTCTTGTGGGGTTCCATTCCATGCCACTTTTCTTGTTGTTGAGAAAAATGTATCTTAATATTATTATTATACTTTGTATAGTTTAATAGCCACCAATTTAGATAGCCGTTATAACAAAAGCCACCCACTTAATTTTTATGATATATTTAAATGTTGAGTCTTTATTTTACTATTTTAAAAATATTGATACACTTATGAAATGATTTACAGATTTTTGATTATCTAGTTTTGGATTCCTGTTATCTTAAAATATGGTCATATATATGAAATAATCTAAAGACTAAATAGTCAAGAAGACATAAGCCAGTTTGAAGTCATTGTTCTTTCTTACATGAAATCTACTTTACAGAAGAAAGAATTTATAAATAAATATATATATATATATGTGTATTATTTGAGTATGGTTGGTAAACATAGACAAAAGATGCAATGCTAGAATACTTGTTGCTTAGTGACCAAAGATGTGGAATTATTTTTTGGATTGAAAGAAGCACAATTATTGGTAAAGGAAATAGATTTATAGAACATGCAATACTCTGTACTACCAATCCTACATTTCTTATCCATGGAATCTAACTTGGTAGGTTCAGAAAAAAGAGACTTTAAATTATTAATTTATGAAAAGGAACCTTTATGTTGATTAAATGGATAGTTGCAACTTACCAAACTCTCTTTCAAATCTTTATATAATAAACATCAATGTATTGTCCAAGCATGTGATAAAGATGAGGGGTCGAATAGTTGGCTTGAACGGTTATATTTTGAAACAATGAAAGTTACTTAGAAAAATTGAGTTGTTTACTTGTTTCTGACACCGTTATTCAAATATGAAATGCTAGCTTTTTCTTCATCTTTTGGTTCAACCTTGATTAACTAAATATAGCTGTAAAGTTAAAGTAGCGGACGGGACATATTCATTGAGTACAGTGGAACTGGAACGAAAAAAACCAACCAGCTAACCCATAGATTTTGAGAAAAATTCAAAAATATGAAAATACTGTTTTAATGCATAGTTGCATCATTTACCAACATACGAGGAAGTTTAAAAAGGTATTGAACTTTTGTTGTCTCTCATTCTCTAACAAAGAACGATTTTATAGTGGTTAATCCACCAATTTGGGAACTGTTATGAAGTTTTAGTAAATTAATTGACAAAAAAATAAAACGATGTTCATGTACCATGAATGAAAGTTTCATATACATTAATACAAATGTAGAATGTGTTTACAAATTTTAAGACAACACTAAAGATCATAGGCTTCAGTATATAGAGCATTTACCGAAAACTCTATATTTTCGTAGGGAACCCATAGATTTTGAGAAAAATTCAAAAATATGAAAAATACTGTTTTAATGCATATGTGCATCTTTCACCAACATATGATAAAGTTCAAAGAGGTTTTGAACTTTTTTTGTCTCCCCTTCTCTAGCAAATAACAATTTTATAGTGGTTAGTACACCTATTTAGGGACCGTTATGAAGTTTTAGGAAATTAATTGACAAAAAAAATAAAACGATGCTCATGTACCATGAATGAAAGTTTCATATACATTAATACAAATATAGAATGTGTTTAGAAATCTTAAAACAACAAAAAAGATCATAGGCTTTAGTATATAAAGCATTTACCGAAAATTCAATATTTTCGTGGGGGGGGGGGGGGGGGGGGTTAACCCATAGATTTTGAGAAAAATTCAAAAATATGAAAATACTCTTTTAATGCATAGTTGCATCCTTCACCAATATATGATAAAGTTCAAAGAGGTTTTGAACTTTTGTTGTCTCCCTTTCTCTAGCAAATAACGATTTTATAGTGGTTGGTCCACCAATTTAGGGACTGTTATGAAGTTTAAGTAAATTAATTGACAAAAAGTTAAAAACGATGTCCATTTACCATGATTGAGAGTTTGATATACATTAATACAAATGTAGAATGTGTTTAGAAATTTTAAAACAATACTAAAGATCATAGGATTCAGTATATAGAGCATTTACCGAAAACTCAATCTTTTCGTAGGGGTTAACCCATATATATTGAGAAAAATTCAAAAATATGAAAATACTGTTTTAATGCATAGTTGCATCCTTCAACAACATATGATGAAGTTCAAAGAGGTTTTGAACTTTTTTGTCTCCCTTTCTCTAGCAAATAACGATTTTATAGTGGTTAGTCCACCAATTTAGGGATTTTTATGAAGTTTTACTAAATTAATTGACAAAAAAATTAAAACGATGCCCATGTACAATGAATGAGAATTTAATATACATTAATACAAATGTATAATGTGTTTAGAAATTTTAAAACAACACTAAAGATCATAGGCTTCAGTATATAAGGCATTTACCGAAAATTTAATATTTTCGTATGGGTTAACCCATAGATTTTGAGAAAAATTCAAAAATACGAAAATACTGTTTTAATGCATAGTTGCATCCTTCACCAACATAAGATGAAGTTAAAAGAGGTTTTGAACTTTTGTTGTCTCCTTTTTTTCTAGTAAATAACGATTTTATAGTGGTTAATCCACCTATTTAGGGACTGTTGTAAAGTTTTAGTAAATTAATTGACAAAAAATAAAAAGATGCCCATGTACCATGAATGAAAGTTTCATATACATTAATACAAATGTAGAATGTGTTTATAAATTTTAAGACAACACTAAAGATCATACGCTTCAGTATATAGAGCATTTACCGAAAACACAATATTTTCTCAAACCCATAGATTTTGAGAAAAATTCAAAAATATAAAAATACTGTTTTAATGCATATGTGCATCCTTCACCAACATATGATGAAGTTCAAAGAGGTTTTGAACTTTTGTTGTCTCCTTTTCTCTAGCAAATAAAGATTATATAGTGGTTAGTCCACCTATTTAGGGACTGTTATGATGTTTTAGTAAATTAATTGACAAAAAAATAAAACGATGCCCATGTACCATGAATGAGAGTTTCATATACATTAATACAAATGTAGAATGTGTTTATAAATTTTAAGACAACACTAAAGATTATAGGCTTCAGTATATAGAGCATTTACCGAAAACTCAATATTTTCGTAGGGGTTAACCCATAGATTTTGAAAAAAATTCAAAAATAAAAAAAATATTGTTTTAATGCATATGTGCATTCTTCACCAACATATGATGAGTTTCAAAGAGGTTTTGAACTTTTTTTGTCTTCCCTTCTCTAGCAAATAACGATTTTATAGTGGTTAGTCCACCTATTTAGGGACTGTTATGAAGTTTTAGTAAATTAATTGACAAAAAAATAAAACGATGCCCATGTACCAAGAATGAAAGTTTCATATACATTAATACAAATGTAAAATGTGTTTAGAAATATTAAGACAACACTAAAGATCATAGGCTTCAGTATATAGAGCATTTACCGAAAACTCAATATTTTCGTAGTGGTTAACCCATAGATTTTGAGAAAAATTCAAAAATTTGAAAATACTGCTTTAATGCATAGTTGCATCCTTAACCAACATATGATGAATTTCAAATAGGTTTGGAACTTTTGGTGTCTCCGTTTCTCTAGCAAATAACGATTTTGTAGTGGTTGGTCCACCAGTTTAGGGATTGTTATGAAATTTTACTAAATTAATTGACAAAAAAATTAAAACGATGCCCATGTACCATGAATGAGAGTTTGATATACATTAATACAAATGTAGAATGTGTTTAGAAATTTTAAAACAATACTAAAGATCATAGGCTTCAGTATATAGAGCATTTACCGAAAACTCAATATTTTCGTAGGGGTTAGTTAACCCATACATATTGAGAAAAATTCAAAAATATGAAAATACTGTTTTAATGCATAGTTCCATCCTTCACCAACATATGATAAAGTTCAAAGAGGTTTGGAAATTTGGTTGTCTCCCCTTCTCTCGCAAATAAAGTTAAAACGATGCCCATGTACAATGAATGAGAATTTAATATACATTAAGACAAATGTAGAATGTATTTAGAAATTTTAAAACAACACTAAAGATCATAGGCTTCAATATATAAGGCATTTACCGAAAATTCAATATTTTCGTAGGGGTTAACCCATAGATATTGAGAAAAATTCAAAAATATGAAAATACGATTTTAATGCATAGCTCCATCCTTCACCAATATACGATGAAGTTCAAAGAGGTTTTGAACTTTGGTTGTCTCCCTTTTTCTAGTAAATAACGATTTTATAGTGGTTAATCCACCTATTTAGGGACTGTTGTGAAGTTTTACTAAATTAATTGACAAAAAAATAAAACGATGCCCATGTACCATGAATGAAAGTTTCATATACATTACTAAAAATGTAGAATGTGTTTATAAATTTTAAGACAACACTAAAGATCATAGGCTTCAGTATATAGAGCATTTACCGAAAACTCAATATTTTCGTAGGGGTTAACACATAGATTTTGAGAAAAATTCCAAAATATAAAAATAGTGTTTAATGCATATGTGCATCTTTCACCAACATATGATGAAGTTCAAAGAGATTTTGAACTTTTGTTGTCTCTCTTTTTCCAGGAAATAACGATTTTATAGTGGTTAGTCCACCTATTTAGGGACTGTTATGAAGTTTTAGTAAATTAATTGACAAAAAAATAAAACGATGCCCATGTACCATGAATGAGAGTTTCATATACATTAATACAAATGTAGAATGTGTTTATAACTTTTAAGACAATACTAAAGATCATAGGCTTCAGTATATAGAGCATTTACCGAAAACTCAATATTTTCGTAGGAGGTTATTAACCCATAGATTTTGAGAAAAATTCAAAAATATAAAAAATACTGTTTTAATGCATATGTGCATCCTTCACCAACATATGATGAGTTTCAAAGAGGTTTTGAACTTTTTTTTGTCTTCTCTTCTCTAGCAAATAACGATTTTATAGTGGTTAGTCCACCTATTTAGGGACTGTTATGAAGTTTTAGTAAATTAATTGACAAAAAAAAAGAAAAACGATGCCCATGTACCTTGAATGAAAGTTTCATATACATTAATACAAATATAGAATGTGTTTATAAATTTTAAAACAATACTAAAGATCATAGGTTTCAGTATATAGAACATTTACCGAAACCTCAATATTTTCGTACGGGTTAACCCGTAGATATTGAGAAAAATTCAAAAATATGAAAATACTGTTTTAACGCATATGTGCATCATTCACCAACATATTATGAAGTTGAAAGAGGTTTTGAACTTTTGTTGTCTCCCTTTCTATAGCAAATAACGATTTTATAGTGGTTAGTCCACCTATTTAGGGACTGTTATGAAGTTTTAGTAAATTAATTGACAAAAAAATAAAACGATGCCCATGTACCATGAATGAGAGTTTTGTATACATTAATACAAATTTAGAACGTGTTTATAAATTTTAAGACAACACTAAATATCATAGGCATCAGTAGATAGAGCATTTACCGAAAACTCAATATTTTCGTAGGGGGTTAACTCATAGATTTTGAGAAAAATTCAAAATATAAAAATACTGTTTTAATGCATATGTGCATCCTTCACCAACATATGATGAAGTTCAAAAAGGTTTTGAACTTTTTTTGTCTCCCCTTCTCTAGCAGATAACGATTTTATAGTGGTAAGTCCACCTATTTAAGGACTGTTATGAAGTTTTATTAAATTAATTGAAAAAAAAATAAAACGATGCTCATGTACCAAGAATGAAAATTTCATATACATTGATACAAATATAGAATGTGTTTAGAAATTAAAAAAAAACACTAAAGATCATAGGCTTCAGTATATAGAGCATTTACCGAAAACTAAATATTTTCGTAGGGGTTAGTTAACCCATAGATATTGAGAAAAATTCAAAAATACGAAAATACTGTTTTAATGCATAGTTGCATCTTTCACCAACATATGATGAAGTTCAAAGAGGTTTTGAACTTTTGTTGTCTCCCTTTCTCTAGCAAATAACGATTTTATAGTGGTTAGTCCACCTATTTAGGGACTGTTACGAAGTTTTACTAAATTAATTGACAAAACATTTAAAACGATGCCCATGTACCATGAATGAAAGTTTCATATACATTAATACAAATATAGAATGTGTTTAGAAATTTTAAAACAACACTAAAGATCATAGGCTTCAGTATATAGGGCATTTACCGAAAACTCAATATTTTCGTAGGGGGGTTAACCCATAGATTTTGAGAAAAATTCAAAAATATGAAAATACTGTTTTAATGCATAGTTGCATCATTCACCAATATGTGATGAACTCCAAAGAGGTTTGAAACTTTTGGTGTCTACGTTTCTCTAGCGAATAACGATTTTATAATAGTTAGTCCACCAATTTAGGGACTGTTATAAAGTTTTAGTAAATTAATTGACAAAAAAATAAAACGATGCCCATTTACCATGAATGAGAGTTTGATATACATTAATATAAATGTAGAATGTGTTTAGAAATTTTAAAACAACACTAAAGATCATAGGCTTCAGTATATAGAGAATTTACCGAAAACTCAATATTTTTGTAGGGGTTGTTAACCCATAGATATTGAAAAAAATTCAAAAATATGAAAATATTGTTTTAATGCATAGTTGCATCTTTCACCAACATATGATGAAGTTCAAATAGGTTTGGAACTCTTGTTGTCTCCCCTTCTCTAGTAAATAACGATTTTATAGTGGTTAGTCCACCAATTTAGGGACTGTTATGAAGTTTTAGTAAATTAACTGACAAAAAAATGAAACAATGCTCATGTACCATGAATGAGAGTTTCATATACATTAATGCAAATATAGAATGTGTTTAGAAATTTTAAAACAACACTGAAGATCATAGGCTTCAGTATATATGGCATTTACCGAAAACTCAATATTTTCGTAGTGGTTAACCCATAGATATTGAGAAAAATTCAAAAATATGAAAATACTGTTTTAATGCATAGTTGCATCCTTCACCAACATATGATGAAATTCAAAGGGGTTTTGAATTTTTGTTGTCTCCCCTTCTCTTGCAAATAACGATTTTATAGTGGTTAGTCCACCAATTTAGGGACTGTTATGAAATTTTACTAAATTAGTTGACAAAAAATTAAAACGATGCCCATGTACAATGAATTAGAATTTAATATACATTAATACAAATGTAGAATTTGTTTAGAAATTTAAAACAACATTAAAGATCATAGGCTTCAGTATATAGAACATTTATCGAAAATTCAATATTTTCGTAGGGACCCATAGATTTTGAGAAAAATTCAAAAATATGAAAATACTGTTTTAATGCATAATTGCATCCTTCTCCAACATGTGATGAAGTTCAAAGAGGTTTTGAACTTTTGTTGTCTCCCTTTCTCTACCAAATAACGATTTTATAGTGGTTAGTCCACCAATTTAGGGACTGTTATGAAGTTTTAGTAAATTAATTGACAAAAAAATAAAACGATGCCCATGTACAATGAATTAGAATTTAATATACATTAATACAAATGTAGAATTTGTTTAGAAATTTTAAAACAACATTAAAGATCATAGGCTTCAGTATATAGAATATTTATCGAAAATTCAATATTTTCGTAGGGGTTAACCCATAGATTTTGAGAAAAATTCAAAAATATGAAAATATTGTTTTAATGCATAGTTGCATCCTTCACCAACATATGATGAAGTTCAAATAGGTTTGGAACTCTTGTTGTCTCCCCTTCTCTAGCAAATAACGATTTTATAGTGGTTAGTCCACCAATTTAGGGACTGTTATGAAGTTTTAGTAAATTAATTGACAAAAAAATAAAACGATGCCCATGTGCCATGAATGAGAGTTTCATATACATTAATACAAATATAGAATGTGTTTAGAAATTTTAAAACAACACTAAAGATCATAGGCTTCAGTATACAGGGCATTTACCGAAAACTCAATATTTTCGTAGGGGGGTTAACCCATAGATATTGAGAAAAATTCAAAAATATGAAAATACTGTTTTAATGCATAGTTGCATCCTTCACCAACATATGATGAACTTCAAAGAGGTTTTGAATTTTTGTTGTCTCCCCTTCTCTTGCAAATAACGATTTTATAGTGGTTAGTCCACCAATTTAGGGACAGTTATGAAGTTTTACTAAATTAATTGACAAAAAATTAAAACGATACCCATGTACAATGAATTAGAATTTAATATACATTAATACAAATGTAGAATTTGTTTAGAAATTTTAAAACAACATTAAAGATCATAGGCTTCAGTATATAGAACATTTATCGAAAATTCAATATTTTCGTAGGGGTTAACCCATAGATTTTGAGAAAACTTCAAAAATATGAAAATACTGTTTTAATGCATATTTGCATCCTTCTCCAACATATGAAGAAGTTCAAAGAGGTTTTGAACTTTTGTTGTCTCCCTTCCTCTACCAAATAACGATTTTATAGTGGTTAGTCCACCAATTTAGGGACTGTTATGAAGTTTTAGTAAATTAATTGACAAAAAAATAAAACGATGCCCATGTACCAAGAATGAAAGTTTCATATACATTAATACAAATGTAGAATGTGTTTAGAAATTTTAAGACAACACTAAAGATCATACGCTTCAGTATATAGAGCATTTACCGAAAACTCAATATTTTCGTAGTGGTTAACCCATAGATTTTGAGAAAAATTCAAAAATATGAAAATATTGTTTTAATACATTTGTGCATCTTTCACCAACATATGATGAAGTTCAAATAGGTTTTAAACTTTTTTTTGTCTCCCCTTCTCTAGCAAATAACGATTTTATAGTAGTTAGTCCACCTATTTAGGGACTGTTATGAAGTTTTAGTAAATTAATTGACAGAAAAAATAAAACGATGCCCATGTACCATGAATGAAAGTTTCATATACATTAATACAAATATATAATGTGTTTAGAAATTTTAAAACAACACTAAAGATCATAGGCTTCAGTATATAGAACATTTACCGAAAACTCAATATTTTCGTAGGGGGTTAACCCATAGATATTGAGAAAAATTCAAAAATATGAAAATACTGTTTTAATGCATAGTTGCATCATTCACCAACATATGATGAAGTTCAAAGAGGTTTTGAACTTTTGTTGTCTCCCCTTCTCTAGCAAATAACGATTTTATAGTGGTTAGTCCACCTATTTAGGGACTGTTATGAAGTTTTACTAAATTAATTGACAAAAAATTAAAACGATGCCCATGTACAATGAATGAGAATTTAATATACATTAATACAAATGTAGAATGTGTTTAGAATTTTAAAACAACACTAAAGATCATAGGCTTCAGTATATAGAGCATTTACCGAAAACTCAATATTTTCGTAGGGATATTGAGAAAAATTCAAAAATATGAAAATACTGTTTTAATGCATAGTTGCATCCTTCACCAACATATGATAAAGTTCAAAGAGGTTTTGAACTTTTGTTGTCTCTCTTTCTCTAGCAAATAACGATTTTATAGTGGTCAGTCCACCAATTTAGGGACTGTTATGAAGTTTTAGTAAATTAATTGACAACAAAATAAAACGATACCCATTTACCATGAATGCGTGTTTGATATACATTAATACAAATGTAGAATGTGTTTAGAAATTTTAAAACAACACTAAAGATCATAGGCTTCAGTATATAGAGCATTTACCGAAAATTCAATATTTTCGTAGGGGTTAACCCATAGATTTTGAGAAAAATTCAAAAATATGAAAATAATCATTTAATATATGCATCCTTCACCAAAATATGATGAATTTCAAAGAGGTTTGGAACTTTTGGTGTCTCCGTTTCTCTAGCAAATAACGATTTTATAGTGGTTGGTCCACCAATTTAGGGACTGTTATGAAGTGTAACTAAATTAATTGACAAAAAATTAAAATGATGCTCATGTACCATGAATGAGAGTTTAATATAAATCAATACAAATGTAGAATGTGTTTAGAAATTTTAAAACAACATTAAAGATCATAGGCTTCAGTATATAGGGCATTTACCGAAAATTCAATATTTCGTAGGGATTAACCCATAGATTTTGAGAAAAATTCAAAAATATGAAAATAATCTTTTAATGCATAGTTGCATCCTTCACCAACATATAATGAAGTTCAAAGAGGTTTGGAAATTTTGTTGTGTATGTTTCTCTAGCAAATAACGATTTTATAGTGCTTAGTCCACCAATTTAGGGACTGTTATGAAGTTTTAGTAAATTAATTGACAAAAAAATAAAACGATACCCATTTACCATGAATGAGAGTTTGATATACATTAATATAAATGTAGAATGTGTTTAGAAATTTTAATACAACACTAAAGATCATAGGCTTCAGTATATAAAGAATTTACCGAAAACTCAATATTTTCGTAGGGGTTAACCCGTAGATATTGAAAAAAATTTAAAAATATGAAAATACTGTTTTAATGTATAGTTGCATCCTTCACCAACATATAACGAAGTTCAAATAGGTTTGGAACTTTTTTTGTCTCCCCCTCTCTAGCAAATAACGATTTTATGGTGGTAGTCCACCAATTTAGGGACTGTTATGAAGTTTTAGTAAATTAATTGACAAAAAAATAAAACGATGCCCATGTACTATGAATGAGAGTTTCATATACATTAATACAAATATAGAATGTGTTTAGAAATTTTAAAACAACACTAAAGATCATAGGCTTCAGTATATAGGGCATTTACCGAAAACTCAATATTTTCGTAGGGGGTTAACCCATAGATTTTGAGAAAAATTCAAAAATATGAAAATACTGTTTTAATGCATAGTTTCATCATTCACCAACATGTGATGAACTTCAAAGAGGTTTGAAACTTTTGGTGTCTCCGTTTCTCAAGTAAATCACGATTTTATAGTGGGTCCACCAATTTAGGGACTGTTATGAAGTTTTACTAAATTAATTGAAAAAAAATAAAACGATGCCCATGTACCATGAATGAGAGTTTGATATACATTAATACAAATGTAGAATGTGTTTAGAAATTTTAAAACAACACTGAATGTCATAGGCTTCATTATATAGAGCATTTACTGAAAACTCAATATTTTCGTAGGGGTTAAACCCATAGATATTGAGAAAAAATTCAAAAATATGAAAATACTGTTTTAATGCATAGTTTCATCCTTCACCAACATTTGATAAAGTTCAAAGAAGTTTGAAAATTTGGTTGTCTCCCCTTCTCAAGCAAATAACGATTTTATAGTGGTTAGTCCACCAATTTAGGGACTGTTATGAAGTTTTACTAAATTAATTGACAAAAAAGTAAAACGATGTCCATATACAATGAATGAGAATTTAATATACATTAATGCAAATGTAGAATGTGTTTAGAAATTTTAAAACAACATTAAAGATCATAGGCTTCAGTAAATAGAGAATTTACCGAAATTTCAATATTTTCGTAGGGGTTAGTTAACCCATAGATTTTGAGAAAAATTCAAAAATATGAAAATACTGTTTTAATACGTACTTACATCCTTCACCAACATATGATGAAGTTCAAAGAGGTTTTGAACTTTTGTTGTCTCTCTTTCTCTAGCAAATAACGATTTTATAGTGGTTACTCCACCAATTTTAGAACTGTTAAAAAGTTTAAGTAAATTAATTGACAAAAAATAAAAACGATGCCCATTTACCATGAATGAGAGTTTGATATACATTAATACAAATGTAAAATGTGTTTAGAAATTTTAAAACAATACTAATGATCATAGGATTCAGTATATAGAGCATTTACCGAAAACTCAATATTTTCGTAGGGGTTAACCTATAGATTTTGAGAAAAATTCAAAAATATGAAAATACTGTTTTAATTCATAGTTGCATCCTTCACCAACATTTGATAAAGTTCAAAGAAGTTTGGAAATTTGGTTGTCTCCCCTTCTCAAGCAAATAACGATTTTATAGTGGTTAGTCCACTAATTTAGAGACTGTTATGAAGTTTTACAAAATTAATTGACAAAAAAATAAAACGATGCGCATGTACCATGAATGAAAGTTTCATATACACGAATACAAATGTAAAACGTGTTTAGAAATTTTAATACCACACTAAAGATCATAGGCTTCAGTATATAGAGCATTTACCGAAAACTCAATATTTTCGTAGGGGTTAACCCATAGATATTGAGAAAAATTCAAAAATATGAAAATACTATTTTAATGCATAGTTGCATCATTCACCAACATATGATGAATTTCAAAGAGGTTTTGAACATTTGTTGTCTCCCCTTCTCTAGAAAATAGCGATTTTATAGTGGTTAGTCCACCAATTTAGGGACAGTTATGAAGTTTTACTAAATTAATTGACAAAAAAATAAAATGATGCCCATGTACAATGACTTAGAATTTAATATATATTAATACAAATGTAGAATGCGTTTAGAATTTTTAAAACAACATTAAAGATCATAGGCTTCAGTATATAGAACATTTACCGAAAATTCAATATTTTCGTAGGGGTTAACTCATAGATTTTGAGAAAAATTCAAAAATATGAAAATACTATTTCAATGCATAGTTGCATCCTTCACCAACATATGATGAAGTTCAAAGAGGTTTGTAACTTTTGTTGTCTCCCTTTCTCTTGCAAATAACGATTTTATAGTGGTTAGTCCACCAATTTAGGGACTGTTATGAAGTTTTAGTAAATTAATTGACAAAAAAATAAAACGATGCCCATGTACCAAGAATGAAAGTTTCGCATACATTAATACACGTATACCATGAATGAGAGTTTGATATACATTAATACAAATGTAGAATGTGTTTAGAAATTTTAAAACAACACTAAAGATCATAGGCTTCAGTATATAGAGCATTTACCGAAAATTCAATATTTTCGTAGGGGTTAACTCATAGATTTTGAGAAAAATTCAAAAATATGAAAATAATCATTTAATATATGCATCCTTCACCAAAATATGATGAAGTTCAAAGAGGTTTGGAACTTTTGGTGTCTCCGTTTCTCTAGCAAATAACGATTTTATAGTGGTTGGTCCACCAATTTAGGGACTGTTATGAAGTTTTACTAAATTAATTGACAAAAAATTAAAATGATGCCCATGTTCCATGAATGAGAGTTTAATATAAATTAATACAAATGTAGAATGTGTTTAGAAATTTTAAAACAACATTAAAGATCATAGGCTTTATTATATAGGGCATTTACCGAAAATTCAATATTTCGTAGGGATTAACCCATAGATTTTGAGAAAAATTCAAAAATATGAAAATACTCTTTTAATGCATAGTTGCATCCTTCACCAACATATAATGGAGTTCAAAGAGGTTTGGAAATTTTGTTGTGTATGTTTCTCTAGCAAATAATGATTTTATAGTGCTTAGTCCACCAATTTAGGGACTGTTATGAAGTCTTAGTAAATTAATTGACAAAAAAATAAAACGATACCCATTTACCATGAATGAGAGTTTGATATACATTAATATAAATGTAGAATGTGTTTAGAAATTTAAAAAAAAACACTAAAGATCATAGGCTTCAGTATATAGAGAATTTTCCGAAAACTCAATATTTTCGTAGGGGTTAACCCGTAGATATTGAAAAAAATTTAAAAATATGAAAATACTGTTTTAATGTATATTGCATCCTTCACCAACATATGATGAAGTTCAAATAGGTTTGGAACTTTTGTTGTCTCCCCTTCTCTAGCAAATAACGATTTTATGGTGGTAGTCCACCAATTTAGGGACTGTTATGAAGTTTTAGTAAATTAATTGACAAAAATATAAAACGATGCCCATGTACCATGAATGAGAGTTTCATATACATTAATACAAATATAGAATGTGTTTAGAAATTTAAAACAACACTAAAGATCATTGGCTTCAGTATATAGGGCATTTACCGAAAACTCAATATTTTCGTAGGGTGGGTTAACCCATAGATTTTGAGAAAAATTCAAAAATATGAAAATACTGTTTTAATGCATAGTTGCATCATTCACCAACATGTGATGAACTTCAAAGAGGTTTGAAACTTTTGGTGTCTCCGTTTCTCTAGGAAATAACGATTTTATAGTGGTTGGTCCACCAATTTAGGGACTGTTATGAAGTTTTACTAAATTAATTGAAAAAAATAAAACGATGCCCATGTACCATGAATGAGAGTTTGATATACATTAATACAAATGTAGAATGTGTTTAGAAATTTTAAAAAAACACTAAAGTTCATAGGCTTCAGTATATAGAGAATTTTCCGAAAACTCAATATTTTCGTAGGGGTTAACCCGTATATATTGAAAAAAATTTAAAAATATGAAAATACTGTTTTAATGTATAGTTGCATCCTTCACCAACATATGATGAAGTTCAAATAGGTTTGGAACTTTTGTTGTCTCCCCTTCTCTAGCAAATAACGATTTTATGGTGGTAGTCCACCAATTTAGGGACTGTTATGAAGTTTTAGTAAATTAATTGACAAAAAAATAAAACGATGCCCATGTACCATGAAAATACTGTTTTAATGCATAGTTGCATCATTCACCAACATGTGATGAACTTCAAAGAGGTTTGAAACTTTTGGTGTCTCCGTTTCTCAAGAAAATAACGATTTTATAGTGGTTGGTCCACCAATTTAGGGACTGTTATGAAGTTTTACTAAATTAATTGAAAAAAAATAAAACGATGCCCATGTACCATGAATGAGAGTTTGATATACATTAATAAAAATGTAGAATGTGTTTACAAATTTTAAAACAACACTAAAGGTCATAGGCTTCATTATATAGAGCATTTACCGAAAACTCAATATTTTCGTAGGGGTTAAACCCATAGATATTGAGAAAAAATTCAAAAATATGAAAATACTGTTTTAATGCATAGTTTCATCCTTCACCAACATTTGATAAAGTTCAAAGAAGTTTGAAAATTTGGTTGTCTCCCCTTCTCAAGCAAATAACGATTTTATAGTGGTTAGTCCACCAATTTAGGGACTGTTATGAAGTTTTACTAAATTAATTGACAAAAAAGTAAAACGATGTCCATATACAATGAATGAGAATTTAATATACATTAATGCAAATGTAGAATGTTTTTAGAAATTTTAAAACAACATTAAAGATCATAAGCTTCAGTAAATAGAGAATTTACCGAAATTTCAATATTTTCGTAGGGGTTAGTTAACCCATAGATTTTGAGAAAAATTCAAAAATATGAAAATACTGTTTTAATACGTACTTACATCCTTCACCAACATATGATGAAGTTCAAAGAGGTTTTGAACTTTTGTTGTCTCTTTTTCTCTAGCAAATAACGATTTTATAGTGGTTACTCCACCAATTTAAGAACTGTTAAAAAGTTTAAGTAAATTAATTGACAAAAAATTAAAAACGATGCCCATTTACCATGAATGAGAGTTTGATATACATTAATACAAATGTAAAATGTTTTTAGAAATTTTAAAACAATACTAAAGATCATAGGATTCAGTATATAGAGCATTTACCGAAAACTCAATATTTTCGTAGGGGTTAACCTATAGATTTTGAGAAAAATTCAAAAATATGAAAATACTGTTTTAATGCATAGTTGCATCCTTCACCAACATTTGATAAAGTTCAAAGAAGTTTGGAAATTTGGTTGTCTCCCCTTCTCAAGCAAATAACGATTTTATTGTGGTTAGTCCACTAATTTAGAGACTGTTATGAAGTTTGACTAAATTAATTGACAAAAAAATAAACCGATGCCCATGTACCATGAATGAAAGTTTCATATACACGAATACAAATGTAAAACGTGTTTAGAAATTTTAATACAACACTAAAGATCATAGGCTTCAGTATATAGAGCATTTACCGAAAACTCAATATTTTCGTAGGGGTGTTAACCCATAGATATTGAGAAAAATTCAAAAATATGAAAATACTATTTTAATGCATAGTTGCATCATTCACCAACATATGATGAATTTCAAAGAGGTTTTGAACATTTGTTGTCTCCCCTTCTCTAGAAAATAGCGATTTTATAGTGGTTAGTCCACCAATTTAGGGACAGTTATGAAGTTTTACTAAATTAATTGACAAAAAAATAAAATGATGCCCATGTACAATGACTTAGAATTTAATATATATTAATACAAATGTAGAATGCGTTTAGAATTTTTAAAACAACATTAAAGATCATAGGCTTCAGTATATAGAACATTTACCGAAAATTCAATATTTTCGTAGGGGTTAACTCATAGATTTTGAGAAAAATTCAAAAATATGAAAATACTATTTCAATGGATAGTTGCATCCTTCACCAACATATGATGAAGTTCAAAGAGGTTTGTAACTTTTGTTGTCTCCCTTTCTCTTGCAAATAACGATTTTATAGTGGTTAGTCCACCAATTTAGGGACTGTTATGAAGTTTTAGTAAATTAATTGACAAAAAAATAAAACGATGCCCATGTACCAAGAATGAAAGTTTCGCATACATTAATACACATATACCATGAATGAGAGTTTGATATACATTAATACAAATGTAGAATGTGTTTAGAAATTTTAAAACAACACTAAAGATCATAGGCTTCAGTATATAGAGCATTTACCGAAAATTCAATATTTTCGTAGGGGTTAACTCATAGATTTTGAGAAAAATTCAAAAATATGAAATAATCATTTAATATATGCATCCTTCACCAAAATATGATGAAGTTCAAAGAGGTTTGGAACTTTTGGTGTCTCCGTTTCTCTAGCAAATAACGATTTTATAGTGGTTGGTCCACCAATTTAGGGACTGTTATGAAGTTTTACTAAATTAATTGACAAAAAATTAAAATGATGCCCATGTTCCATGAATGAGAGTTTAATATAAATTAATACAAATGTAGAATGTGTTTAGAAATTTTAAAACAACATTAAAGATCATAGGCTTTATTATATAGGGCATTTACCGAAAATTCAATATTTCGTAGGGATTAACCCATAGATTTTGAGAAAAATTCAAAAATATGAAAATACTCTTTTAATGCATAGTTGCATCCTTCACCAACATATAATGGAGTTCAAAGAGGTTTGGAAATTTTGTTGTGTATGTTTCTCTAGCAAATAACGATTTTATAGTGCTTAGTCCACCAATTTAGGGACTGTTATGAAGTCTTAGTAAATTAATTGACAAAAAAATAAAACGATACCCATTTACCATGAATGAGAGTTTGATATACATTAATATAAATGTAGAATGTGTTTAGAAATTTAAAAAAAATACTAAAGATCATAGGCTTCAGTATAGAGAATTTTCCGAAAACTCAATATTTTCGTAGGGGTTAACCCGTAGATATTGAAAAAATTTAAAAATATGAAAATACTGTTTTAATGTATATTGCATCCTTCACCAACATATGATGAAGTTCAAATAGGTTTGGAACTTTTGTTGTCTCCCCTTCTCTAGCAAATAACGATTTTATGGTGGTAGTCCACCAATTTATGGACTGTTATGAAGTTTTAGTAAATTAATTGACAAAAATATAAAACGATGCCCATGTACCATGAATGAGAGTTTCATATACATTAATACAAATATAGAATGTGTTTAGAAATTTAAAACAACACTAAAGATCATTGGCTTCAGTATATAGGGCATTTACCGAAAACTCAATATTTTCGTAGGGTGGGTTAACCCATAGATTTTGAGAAAAATTCAAAATATGAAAATACTGTTTTAATGCATAGTTGCATCATTCACCAACATGTGATGAACTTCAAAGAGGTTTGAAACTTTTGGTGTCTCCGTTTCTCTAGGAAATAACGATTTTATAGTGGTTGGTCCACCAATTTAGGGACTGTTATGAAGTTTTACTAAATTAATTGAAAAAAATAAAACGATGCCCATGTACCATGAATGAGAGTTTGATATACATTAATACAAATGTAGAATGTGTTTAGAAATTTTAAAAAAACACTAAAGTTCATAGGCTTCAGTATATAGAGAATTTTCCGAAAACTCAATATTTTCGTAGGGGTTAACCCGTATATATTGAAAAAAATTTAAAAATATGAAAATACTGTTTTAATGTATAGTTGCATCCTTCACCAACATATGATGAAGTTCAAATAGGTTTGGAACTTTTGTTGTCTCCCCTTCTCTAGCAAATAACGATTTTATGGTGGTAGTCCACCAATTTAGGGACTGTTATGAAGTTTTAGTAAATTAATTGACAAAAAAATAAAACGATGCCCATGTACCATGAAAATACTGTTTTAATAATGCATAGTTGCATCATTCACCAAAATGTGATGAACTTCAAAGAGGTTTGAAACTTTTGGTGTCTCCCGTTTCTCAAGAAAATAACGATTTATAGTGGTGTAGTTTGGTCCACTGTTTTTAATGACTGTTATGTTTTACTAATTAATTGAAAAAAAATAAAACGATGCCATGTACCATGTACAATGAATGGTAAATTTGATATACATTACATAAAATGTAGAATGGTTTACAAATTTTAAAACAACACTAAAGGTCATAGGCTTCATTATATAGAGCATTTACCGAAAACTCAATCTTTCGTAGGGGTTAAACCATAGATATTGAGAAAAATTCAAAAATATGAAAATACTGTTTTAATGCATAGTTTCATCCTTCACCAACATTTGATAAAGTTCAAAGAAGTTTGAAAATTTGGTTGTCTCCCCTTCTCAAGCAATAACGATTTTATAGTGGTTAGTCCACCAATTTAGGGACTGTTATGAAGTTTAACTAAATTAATTGACAAAAAAGTAAAACGATGTCCATATACATGAATGAGAATTTAATATACATTAATGCAATGTAGAATGTTTTTAGAAATTTTAAAACAACATTAAAGATCATAAGCTTCAGTAAATAGAGAATTTACCGAAATTCAATATTTTCGTAGGGGTTAGTTAACCCATAGATTTTGAGAAAAATTCAAAAATATGAAAATACTGTTTTAATACGTACTTACATCCTTCACCAACATATGATGAAGTTCAAAGAGTTTTGAACTTTTGTTGTCTCTTTTTCTCTAGCAAATAACGATTTTATAGTGGTTACTCCACCAATTTAAGAACTGTTAAAAAGTTTAAGTAAATTAATTGACAAAAAATTAAAAACGATGCCCATTTACCATGAATGAGAGTTTGATATACATTAATACAAATGTAAAATGTTTTTAGAAATTTTAAAACAATACTAAAGATCATAGGATTCAGTATATAGAGCATTTACCGAAAACTCAATATTTTCGTAGGGGTTACCTATAGATTTTGAGAAAAATTCAAAATATGAAAATACTGTTTTAATGCATAGTTGCATCCTTCACCAACATTTGATAAAGTTTCAAAGAAGTTTGGAAATTTTGGTTGTCTCCCTTCTCTCTCAAGCAAATAACGATTTTATTGTGGTTAGTCCACAATTTAGAGACTGTTATGAAGGACTAAATTATTGACAAAAAAATAAACGATGCCCATGTAACATGAAAGGATGTCCATACAATGAGAAGTTCATATACAACAATGTAAACGTGTTTAGAATTTTAATACAACACTAAAGATCATAGCTTCAGTATATAGAGCATTTACCGAAAACTCAATATTTTCGTAGGGGTTAACCCATAGATATTGAGAAAAATTCAAAAATATGAATACTATTTTAATGCATAGTTGCATCATTCACACCACATATGATGAATTTCAAAGAGGTTTTGAACATTTGTTGTCTCCCCTTCTCTAGAAATAGCGATTTTATAGTGGTTAGTCCACCAATTTAGGGACAGTTATGAAGTTTTACTAAATTAATTGACAAAAAAATAAAATGATCCCATGTACAATGACTTAGAATTTAATATATATTAATACAAATGTAGAATGCGTTTAGAATTTTTAAAACAACATTAAAGATCATAGGCTTCAGTATATAGAACATTTACCGAAATTCAATATTTTCGTAGGGGTTAACTCATAGATTTTGAGAAAAATTCAAAAATATGAAAATACTATTTCAATGCATATTTCATCCTCCACCAACATATGATGAAGTTCAAAGAGGTTTGTAACTTTTGTTGTCTCCCTTTCTCTTGCAAATAACGATTTTATAGTGGTTAGTCCACCAATTTAGGGACTGTTATGAAGTTTTAGTAAATTAATTGACAAAAAAATAAACGATGCCCATGTTCCAAGAATGAAGTTTCGCATGCATATTAATACACATATACCATGAATGAGAGTTTGATATACATTAATACAAATGTAGAATGTTTAGAAATTTTAAAACAACACTAAAGATCATAGGCTTCAGTATATGAGCATTTACCGAAATTCAATATTCGTAGGGGTTAACTCATAGATTTGAGAAAAAATTTAAAAATATGAAAATATCATTTAATATATGCATCCTTCACCAAATATGATGAAGTTCAAAGAGGTTGGAACTTTGGTGTCTCCGTTTCTCTAGCAAATAACGATTTTATAGTGGTTGGTCCACCAATTTAGGGACTGTTATGAAGTTTTACTAAATTAATTGACAAAAATTAAATGATGCTCATGTTCCATGAAAGAGTTTAATATAAATTAATACAAATGTAGAATGTGTTAGAAATTTTAAAACACACATTAAAGATCATAGGCTTTATTATATAGAGCATTTACCGAAAATTCAATATTTTCGTAGGGATTAACCCATAGATTTTGAGAAAAATTCAAAAATATGAAAATACTACTTTTAATGCATAGTTGCATCCTTCACCAACATATAATGAAGTTCAAAGAGGTTTGGAAATTTTGTTGTGTATGTTTCTCTAGCAAATAACGATTTTATAGTGCTTAGTCCACCAATTTAGGGACTGTTATGAAGTCTTAGTAAATTAATTGACAAAAAAATAAAACGATACCCATTTACCATGAATGAGAGTTTGATATACATTAATATAAATAGAATGTTGTTTAGAAATTTAAAAAAAAAACACTAAAGATCATAGGCTTCAGTATATAGAGAATTTTCCGAAAACTCAATATTTTCGTAGGGGTTAACCCGTAGATATTGAAAAAAATTTAAAAATATGAAAATACTGTTTTAATGTATAGTTGCATCCTTCACCAACATATGATGAAGTTCAAATAGGTTTGGAACTTTTGTTGTCTCCCCTTCTCTAGCAAATAACGATTTTATGGTGGTAGTCCACCAATTTAGGGACTGTTATGAAGTTTTAGTAAATTAATTGACAAAAATATAAAAAGATGCCCATGTACCATGAATGAGAGTTTCATATACATTAATACAAATATAGAATGTGTTTAAAAATTTAAAACAACACTAAAGATCATTGGCTTCAGTATATAGGGCATTACCGAAAATTCAATATTTTCGTAGGGTGGGTTAACCCATAGATTTTGAGAAAAATTCAAAAATATGAAAATACTGTTTTAATGCATAGTTGCATCATTCACCAACATGTGATGAACTTCAAAGAGGTTTGAAACTTTTGGTGTCTCCGTTTCTCTAGGAAATAACGATTTTATAGTGGTTGTCCACCAATTTAGGGACTGTTATGAAGTTTTACTAAATTAATTGAAACAAAATAAAACGACCCCATGTACCATGAATGAGAGTTTGATATACATTAATACAAATGTAGAATGTGTTTAGAAATTTAAAAAAACACTAAAGTCATAGGCTTCAGTATATAGAGAATTTACCGAAAAACTCAATATTTTCGTAGGGGTTATCCCGTAGATTTTGAAAAAATTTAAAAATATGAAAATAACTGTTTAATGTATAGTTGCATCCTTCACCAACATATGATGAAGTTCAAATAGGTTTGGAACTTTTGTTGTCTCCCCTTCTCTAGCAAATACGATTTTATGGTGGTAGTCCACCATTTAGGGACGTGTTATGAAGTTTTAGTAAATTAATTGACAAAAAAATAAACGATGCCCATGTACCATGAATGAGAGTTTCATATACATTAATACAAATATAGAATGTGTTTAGAAATTTTAAAACAACACTAAAGATCATAGGCTTCAGTATATAGGCATTTACCGAAAATCAATATTTTCGTAGGGGACCCATAGATTTTGAGAAAAATTCAAAATATGAAAATACTGTTTTAATGCATAGTTGCATCATTCACCAACATGTGATGAACTTCAAAGAGGTTTGAAACTTTGTGTCTCCGTTTCTCAAGAAATAACGATTTTAAAGTGGTTGGTCCACCAATTTAGGGACTGTTATGAAGTTTTACTAAATTAATTGAAAAAAATAAACGATGCCCATGTACCATGAATGAGAGTTTGAATATACATTAATACAAATGTAGAATGTGTTTAGAAATTTTTAAAACAACACTAAAGGTCATAGGCTTCATTATATAGAGCATTTACCGAAAATTCAATATTTCGTAGGGGTTAAACCCATAGATTTGAGAAAAATTCAAAAATATGAAAATACTGTTTTAATGCATAGTTTCATCATCCTTCACCAACATTTGATAAAGTTCAAAAGTTTGAAATTTGGTTGTCTCCCTTCTCAAGCAAATAACGATTTTATAGTGGTTAGTCCACCAATTTAGGGACTGTTATGAAGTTTTACTAAATTAATTGACAAAAAAGTAAAACGATGTCCATATACAATGAATGAGAATTTATATACATTAATGCAAATGTAGAATGTGTTTTGAAATTTTAAAAACACATTAAAGATCATAAGCTTCAGTAATAGAGAATTTACCGAAATTCATATTTTCGTAGGGTTAGTTAACCCATAGATTTTTGAGAAAATTCAAGTATGAAAATACTGTTTTAATACGTACTTACATCCTTCACCAACATATGATGAAGTTCAAAGATGTTTTGAACTTTGTTGTCTCCTTTCTCTAGCAAATAACGATTTTATAGTGGTTACTCCACCAATTAAGAACTGTTAAAAGTTTAAGTAATTAATTGACAAAAATTAAAAACGATGCCCATTTACCATGAATGAGAGTTTGATATACATTAATACAAATGTAAATGTGTTTTAGAAATTTTAAAAACAATACTAAAGATCATAGGATTCAGTATATAGAACATTACCGAAAACTCAATATTTTCGTAGGGGTTAACCTATAGATTTTGAGAAAATTCCAAAAATATGAAATACTGTTTTAATGCATAGTTGCATCCTTCACCAACTTTGATAAAGTTCAAAGAAGTTTGGAAATTTGGTTGTCTCCCCTTCTCAAGCAAATAACGATTTTATTGGTGGTTAGTCCACTAATTTAGAGACTGTTATGAAGTTTGACTAAATTAATTGACA